>NC_067402.1:64266847-64526847 GCF_016432865.1 Antechinus flavipes | reverse complement strand
AAGGTTGGGGACATTATCAGTTTTATTTGGAAAAAAAAAAAACCAAATGACTCGCTTGACCAAATAATCCTTCAGCTCACCCAGGTAGAGAGTTCGAAACATCCCTGCGCGAACTGAAATGCAGCGTTCCCATCAAGGAATTTCAAGGGAAGGAAGGAAGAGGGTAAAGGAAGAAGGAAAAAAGGTATGAGAGGAGGGAGGGGAGGGGAGAACGGGGCAGATGCGAGATGGGACAAGGGATAGGTGGTATTCCTTGGTAAAGCAAGGGATGCTTAAGATAGAAGTCGGAGAAGACGATTCCAGTGGTACAGGTATGATCATACTTCTCAAGACATCCCATCTCCCCCCTCTTCCCCCCCCCCCAGCCAATCTTCTCCATGGTCACCTCCCAACTTCTGATTCCAGATACTCTGGATCTACACTCACTTAAAAACCATAGCTCAAAAAACTCATAGTTGAAAGCAAACGCACTTAATGGATTTGCATTTTTTTTAAAGTAGCAATAAGATTTCCTCCATTGTGTCCATTTCCTGGGATATACTCTCCCAAAAGTATATTTATATGTACCATCAATAGACTCGCTTAGGGAACCTATATAAACATATGGGGAACACATGTGGCTAGTGTGTATGAACAGTCACACGTACAGGTATGAACCTGACTCGGTAAGGCAGAATTACCCAAATAAAAGACTTCCTGCCATGTCTTGTCATGGTAAAGTATGTGTTAGAAAAGCAACTTGCTACTGTGAAAAGAACCGGAGAAGGAGTTGGACTCTGGTTCTGGTCTCAGTTTTCACAGTAGGAATGAAATGGGCTCAGGTGTGTCACTGAAGATTACAATATGGGCTCAGGAGTGTCACTGAAGATTACAAGGTGGTCTCTGAGTTTATGAAAAAGAACCTTGGCAATAATCTTAAATAAGTATTTAATATAAACAGTAAATGAACAATAAATATTAGCAATAAGTATTAAATGAAATTCAGTTTCAAGTAAAATTGTTTCATTTTCCCCTCAATTTTTTTTACATAAAGCACAATTATAACACTTCAGTTCAAAAACACTTCAACACTTTTAAAAGATTTATGATTTCATCCATGGAAGTACTCCTGCTGCCAAGATGGGCCAACTCCTCCATTCCTTGGTAGGGAAAATCTTCAAAAGTTGCTGTGGACACCACCACAAACAATTATCACCTGGTAAAGGGCCTTCTGGAGCCTGTGATGACTAGCTCAGCTGGGTGTCCAAAGAGACTGAGGCTGTTACTGCAGCTGTACCTGAAGTTCTTACAATTCCAGAGGGCTTTTCAGGGCCTCCCTCCACCTTCCAAAGCCCAGGGTCACTTCCCTACCTGAATGAAGAAATTTAATAGTGCAAAGAGTTCTGGTATCAGGAAGTTCTAGGGTTAGATACAGTTTTATATACTTATTAATTTACTATACTTAGTAGGCAAGTTGCCTTGCTTCCATTTCCCTCAGTTTCTTCATCATCATAAAATAGAGATCATAATTTTGGTTGCTTCCCAGAGTTGTCGTGAGGTTCAAATATGACTTGGAAAGTGCTTTGCAAATCATAAAATGCTACATAAGTGCTAGCTACTACTATATATCAAAGGAGGACTTTAGTTGGACTTTGAAAATAGCATTACTAAGAAACATTTCTAATGACGTTTGCCTATGAGTATTAAGTATATAGATCCATGTTTTTCAAACAATTTAGCCAAAGAACATCACTGGGCTGAATCTATTGATGAAACTCATAGATATTGGTCTAAAGGATATTGGGATATGAAATCTCCCCAGGTGGTAAGAACATCTGGGAAGCAAAATAAAGAAAATTAAATTAACTTATATCCCACTCCTTTATTTATACAAGATAAGTACTTTTGGATTAATTTAATACTTAATATTATGAAAAGGGATTACTTCCATGATTTAATTTTAATTTAGTTAATATTTTATTTAATTTTTAAAATATTCTCTGGTGGAAGTTCCATTAATATCCTATGGAATACCAAGGTTATGGGGATTGCAATATGTGAAACACTTAACTTCATATTAGAACAGGATAATCTTAACCTCCGGGAACAGCAAACAGTATTGGTCATTAAATGGTCAGGGCCTATGGCAACCTGGAATCTCTTGGATCTGTGGCTGTTAAATGCAGAGATTAAAATCACAAGAGACTGAGTTGCTAGGGTTTACTGATATTAACAGTTAATGGAATACCATTACCCTTGGATCTTAGGGAAAGTTACCATACCATATAAGACCAAAAAATGATTTCATAAATGTTTTAAACTATAGTTGCTTCTTCTATCTTACTGTTCCACTTTAACAAATGGCCCCTCGTATCTTTTTTCACCTCTATTCTCCATGTTGTTACACCTGATGCCTGGACAAACTCAGGAGACAAAAGATAATTTCTTTTTTTGGAGGAGAAGGGGGGAACTTGTTTAAATATGACTTCAAAATTTATTAAATAATATTTTATTTTTCCAAGTACATGCAAAGATAGTTTTCTATATTCATCTTTGCAAAACCTTGTGTTCCAATTTTTTTTTCCATTTCTTCCTGCAATCTGATATAGGTTAAATGTGCATTTTTCCTAAACATATTTTCATATTTGTCATGCTACTTAAGAAAAATCAGCTCAAAGGGGGGGAAAAAACTATGATCGAGAAAAATAAATGACAACAACAAAAAAAAAGGTGAAAATAGTAATGCTATCCATTTTCAGTCTCCCCAGTTCTCTCTCTGGGTACAGATGGCACTTTCCATCCCAAGTCTATTGGAATTGCCTTGAATCACCAAAACTTAAGTGTTTATCCCAGTGATGATGGGCTCTTGATAGGAGGACCTTTATATAGAGAAAACCACCCCCCTCCAAAATTAAAAGAATGGTCTTCAACGCCCAAGGCTTTTATCTATATTCATAATCTTCTTCTTGTTGTTCAATAGGGTCTAACCCATTTAGAATTTTCTTGATAAAGGTGGAGTGGCTGGCCATTTCCTTCTCCAACTCATTTTACATATGAGGAAACTGAGGAAAATAGAGTAAAGTCACACAGTTAGTAAGTGTCTGTGGCTGTATTTGAACTCAAATCTTCCTTACTCTAAACCCAGAGCTTTATCTACAGTACCATCTGGCTACTCCATAAAGAAACAACAAGGTTCAGTTGTTTTGGAGACAAAGATACTGGAGTGATTTATCATTTCCAGCTCCAGTGACTTTAAGGCAAACAGAGGTTAAGTGACTTAAGAAGTTGTGAAAGTTGAGTCTTCCTGACTCCAGGCCCAGGGCTCTATTCACTGCACTGAACTGCCTCAAATCCATAATCTAGTCTGATATTTTCTCTTAACTATGGGGCTTAACTGGGGCTATGGTTCTATGTTGTTTTCCTAGCAGCCTATTATTAAAATATAGGATGATGAGAAACTCTCAAAGCTTAGCTCATATAACAACTGGAGCCTCCAAAACAATTCCTTGCATCAAGATTAGGTAGTCTAATCCTAACTCAGCAATTTCCTTCTGTCCTTCCCTCATTGCCCATCCCCTCAGTAGCCTCCGAAATAAACTTGGGAATTCCAAACTATCTCACATAAAATAATGACAGGACAGATAAAAGTCCCTCTTCTCTAAAACTCGCTTTATCCTGTCTTTTCAATCTCAGATCATGAAACATTACTGTTAATAATAATAACATCAATATAGTATTTGGAAGTTTTTCACTCATTTGAGCTTCACATCAACCATGTGAGGTATTGGTATTTTTATTTCCAAATGCCCTCCAATTTCACAAATAAGAAAACTGCAGCTCAGGGAGATTAGTTAATTCTGTCAAAGGCATAACTTGAATTCAGATCTTCCTTCTTTCTAATCTGACACTCTGTCCATTTTGCCAGCGCTGCTTTAGTGAAGGGAAAGAACTATTTCATTTTTTTGGAGAACAATCTTATTCCAGACTGTACAAATGGGGAAAAAAAATGTCAACTATTCCTTCTTGTTAGCTGGGGCCAAGTCCCTTACAACTACTGTCATTCATCTTCCCAGAAAGTTTTGTTTTGTTTTGTTTTTTAAAGATCTTACATTGTGGAAAATGGAGAAGTTATGGCAGCCTCAAACCATTCTTCATTTTTCAGGGTCAAGAGCATCACAGCCTGTATTCCACAGTGTGTATTTCTCGCCCTCTTGTGGTGAAAGTGGAGCAGTTATCCTTAGGGAAGCCTGAAGCAGGGCTGGCTGTTCTCAGGAGGAACAGGATGGGTCATTCTGAAGCATCTCCAAGCACAATAGTCAATAACCAAACCTCAGCAAGGCTAGGGATGGAGATGGGGCAGGACCACCGGAATCTCTGGCTCTCACTCCTGCTTCCTGATGCTTTGGGAGCTTGGACCAATAAGAGGAGTACTTCCTAGAGCTGAGGAGATTGAAAATGAACCTGGCAATTTGGGAAAGCCACAGTGATGCTTTCAGAACCCCAGAATGACATAGCATCTCAAAACCATACCTTCTTGCCCAAGACAGTCAATGCGCTTTACCAAACTCCAGAGTTTTGGGGGACCGGAAGATGCTCAGATGCAAAAGAATCTGGTTCATTCATTCCTATTGAATTTTCTCTTTCTTTCTTTCTTTCTTTCTTTCTTTCTTTCTTTCTTTCTTTCTTTCTTTCTTTCTTTCTTTCTTTCTTTCTCTGAGGCAATTGGGGTTAAGTGACTTGCCCAGGGTCACACATCTAGAAATGTTAAGTATCTGAGAGTATATTTGAACTCAGGTTCTCCTGACTTCAGGGCTGGTGCTCTATCCACTGCACCACCTAGCTGCTCCTCCTATTGAATTTTTAAACAGTTTCAAAATACAAAGAGTGAGTTGAGGTGAAAGAGATAGTAAATGGGTCAGCTCCATCAGTAAGACACCAGTAAGACAGTAAGATATAAGTTTAAGTCCTATCCATGATACATATCAGAAAGGGGAGTTCTTCCCATTGATAAATCACTGAAAATAAAAATGCTGGCCACTGGGCAGAACGGTTGTGCCAAATGTTACCAAGTTTTTATACATGCAGCCTTTTGAAATTTTGATCTGAAGTGTAAAACATTTTTTCTATTTTATCATTGCATGGACATCTATAAAACATTGAAAAATAACTCAGGATTACAACTTGGTAGCTGGAAGGGAGGTTAGGGGTCCAACCCTTTCTCCCCCATGCTATAGATCAAACTGTGGATCATGATGCTATAACTGAATGTAGAAATTGTGAAAAATTTGGCAACAGTAAAAGATATCAAATATTCTGCCAAGATTTAATTCTTTATGTAAAAATAAAGAAGCAAATTCATCTCATAAGTATGCAAATTTGCTTTCATCTTTAATAAATGGCAAAATTATATGTATACAAACAATAATTTTAAAATAAATTTCTTTTTGATTTGTTATCAGTAAATGTTTGATTTGTATACCTACTTTATATACCTATTGTTGTGTAAAAATTGTTGTTGTAAAAGTTATGTAAAATTTCTCTGGTATAAAGGGGGTTACAAGTGGAAAAAGTTCAAGAAGCCCTGTTATAGATGAGCACATTGAGTCTCAGAGGAGGAAATTAAGAGATTTACTCAAAGAATATTGGCAATATATAGCAAAGACAAGATTCAAATCCAGATTCTTTGACTCCAAACACAGCACTTTTTCTGTGAAGAATCTAGGATCTGCCTCTGAGGTCCTGGGCTTTGATCATTGATCTTTCACCTTGTCAATGAGAACCATGTCTCCCCATCACTTCCTGTCAGTTTCTAAACTATACTACAAGGCGTATCACACACACACACACACACACACACACACACACACACACACACACTTTTATAGCAGTCCTTAAAAGCAGGGACTACTCTGCTTTTGTATTTGCATCTTCAGTATTCACCATGGTGTCTGGCACATAGCACTTAATAAATGCTTTTTAATTCGTTCATTTATTCATTCAAGCCCTCAACCTCAATCCTTCAACTTCAACAAGTAACCTCCCTTGTTATTTCACTAATAATGTCACTTCCCTCAACTTCTTTCCCCCAATGTCTCAAGGCTTTTCTCTAGCCTAACCCATCTTTTCCTGTCTTCTTCTCCTTTCCTATTTCATCATTCCAGACCTTAAACCACCATTTGTCTCTCCTCTTTCTTTCATCTTCCATCT
The DNA here is from genome assembly GCF_016432865.1 of Antechinus flavipes. Classification (NCBI taxonomy): domain Eukaryota; kingdom Metazoa; phylum Chordata; class Mammalia; order Dasyuromorphia; family Dasyuridae; genus Antechinus; species Antechinus flavipes. Next base: position 64,520,661 of record NC_067402.1, on the reverse strand, counting down.
TTCCCATTCAATTTCATTCTATTTCCACCTACAGTCTTTCCTACCTCATCTTCCCCTCCAAAAAACAAAAACAAAAATAAAAAATCTTCCCTCAATTCTTGCATACATACTTCTATCTGTGTATGTCATTTCTCCCACTAGATTGTAAGTTCCTTGAGGGAAAGGATCATTCATTTTTGTCTTTGTATACCCAGTGCTTGGCGCAATATCTGGCTCACAGGAGGTACTTAATAAATACTTATTGATTGATTGATTGATTCTGCCCCTCTGAAGCTACTACCTCATCGTTAGGTTTCTTTTCTGAGTGTAATTTGTAAAAAAAAAAAAAAAAAAAAAGTAGTTTATACTTTTGCTCCAGTGATTTCTTTCCCACCTACTTGATATTCAAACCCACTGCAACCTGATTCCTCTTTTCACCAACTTAAATGAAACTACTTCCTTAAAGGTCTGGGTAGGTGACCTCCTAATCCCCAAATCCAATGGATTTTCTTCAAGTCATCATCCTTGGTGATCCTGTGATAAGTGTGAAAATGTTTCTCTTTTGTGGCTGTCTTCCTTCTCAACACTCTCAACTACACTTGTTTCTAAGATATTGCAGATTCCTGCTTCTTCTAATTCTCCTTTATATCCTTTTCTGGTTCTTCCTCTTCCTCATGTTCCCTAAATGTAATCTTTCAAGGCTAGTATTCCTCTTCTCTTCCTTCTCCTCTCCCCCTTCTCATTTTTTCTTCTCTCCTTTCTTCTCTTTTCCTCTTTTTTCTCTTAGTGAGTTCATTCATTCTCATTAATTTATCTTATATAATGATACCAAAATAAATTTCCTAATGCAAAGTTTTGATCATTGACCATCAATGGCTGACCCCTGAACAAATTCCAAACTCCTTCACCTAACATCTAAGACATTCATAGTCTAGCTCCAAGTTACCTTGCTATTTTCATTTCACAATACTCCCCTTCACATACTCTATTTCCTGCCCAGGTGAGGAAATTTACTATTTCAAAAACAAATCTTGTTCTCCCACATATTTATGCAAATCTTTCCCATTCTTCAAGATCCAAATCAAATGGCCATTCTGGCTTGCTTTGTTTGGGTCTCCTGTATACTGTTGAAACCATAAAAACAAAGAACTTTAATTTTGGAAAGAACCTTGGAGGTCCTAGTCCATCCCTTATTTTATAGATTAGAAATTGACCAAGGAGAGATTACACTGACTTTTGGCTAAAGTTAGAATTGTCTCCTGATTTCCAGTCCAAGGATCTTTTCGCTGTATGGAAGTACTTCCACATTGTTTTGCATCATTCTTTTTGTGAATACCTGACCTACATCTCTATTCTACCTCAACCACCCCAGATATGGATTTATGAGATATCACCTCTAAAACTCTTCTGCATCCCTCTTTTGCAAAACTCCTCTGAACTCTGAAACTCATTTCTCCAATTGTACTTTCATATCTTTTCATTTCTGCCTCCCTCCTACTAACCCTATTCTTAAATCTCATTAGGAACTCTGGTCCTTCCACTTCTCTGTTTTCTCATCCCATCAACTCTATCCTCTTCATAGCCTTGATGTTAACTGGTAGAACTATCCAGTGTCCTCCTCCTTCCAATCCCCTTCTCCCCGTGTACTTCTGTCTTTCCGTCATTGATATCCTTCAGTTTTCCGTCATTCCCACCTTTTCTTCTCTTACTCCTGACTTGCTAACACAGATGGAGAAAAGTCATGTCAATTATGTTAAGTGAATCTACTACAAATTCGTGCTATCAAATCTCAACTAGGTCTTGTACTAAACAGCAACTGTTCTTTGCTTCCCCAACTAAGCTATCACACTCCCTTCAGCAGCTATTCAAGAACGTCTCCTCTCTCCCCAGCCCCACAAGAGCATCTCACATTTCTTCTCCACTCTCCTAACTTTCTGTTTAGCCCATCTGTTGGGAGCTTTACTACACACCTCAAAAACCCCTCTACCTCTTTACCTGGACTTCCTTCCTTTGCTTCAGTCTCTAAGAAAAAAATTTATTTTGCCACAGTTCCGTCCCATATTTATATTCTTGATCCCCTCCTCTTTCTTATTCTATCTATAATCTTCAATCTGTCATTCTCTACTGGCAGATTCCCTGCTATCTGCAAACATGATTGGGTTCTTTCCACTGTTAAAAGTCTTTCCTGGAACCTACCGTCTCCTGATCCCATCCTCCTCTCTCTTTCAATGCACTTGCTGTCTCCTTTTCTTTGCCATTTACTTCTTAATCCCTTGCCATCTGACTTTCAACCTGCCATTTCCTAGGAAGTATTCTCTCAAAGATCACCAGTAATCTCTTAAAGGGTAGTCCAAAGACCATTTTTCAACTCTCATCTCTTTTTCACCTCTCTGAAACTACCTATCTTTTTATATACTTTCTCTTCTCTCCTTTTTCCTGGATCCTGTCTGTCTGATAACTGCTCAATCTCTTTTGCTAAATTGACATCCATGTCCTGTGTCCTAGGAGATGTCCCTCAAGGCTCAGTCTTGTACCATCTTCCCTCTCTATGTTACCTTGATGATGTATTGGGTTCCATAGAATCTCTACATTGCTTAGTTTCACAATATATATGCATATATGTAGATAAGTATATCCTGCCCTAATCCCCATCCTGGATTTCCAACCAGCTGTTGGACATCTCCATCTCATTGCTCTAGAGAGCATTTTAAGCTCTACATAATTAAAATTTAGTTCTTAATCATCCACTCCAAAATCTTCCCCTTCTATCCCCCTACTCACAGTCTTTTCTGCTTCCTTAAATTCCCTCATAGACCCTGATCTGTGTTGTATTCCAAGAGTAGAAGGCAAGCTTCTTGAGGGCAAGAACTACATTATCTTTGAATCCCCAAAGCCAAGCACCCAGGCATTTAATAAATTCTTATTTTGGAAGGTTTTGGGGGGAAGAGGAGGTACTTGGGGTTAAGTGACTTGTACAAGGTCAGATCTGGAGTAGAGAAGACCTGAGTCCAAATCCTACCATAAATACTACCAGCTGTGTGAACCGAGGCATCTGTAGCATGAGTAGTAGACATTTCCAACTTCATGTAATGATTACAGTTTGCTGTAATTTCATTCTTGAAAACTACTGAATGGGAATATGTCACCTAAAATGAGCTATTAATATGCTAGAATCACCTTATGCAGGTATCCAAAGCCCATTGTTAAATTTCCGGTGTGAGCATTTTCATCTCATAAATAGCAAACACAACAAATTATGACATGATTTATTGTTTTGTTGATGGTGTAGATTTAAGAAAGTGATGGAAGAAATATTAATCAGTGCAGATTAAACTTAAAGGTATGTCATTGTGCGTTTGTGTGTGTATTTGGAGAGCCAGTGGTTAAACATTTATCGATACACCTCTGCCCAAAGCCTTGCAGAGAAAAGCATAAAATGAGTTATGATGAGAAGTAGGACGTTTTTGAGGGAAAAGTCCAAGATGAAGAATCAGAAATTTTCACTACTTCACCCACCTCTGCCACTTATTTGGGCAAATCACTTTCCCTCTCTGAACCTCAATTGGCTCAACTGTAAAATGGGAATAATACCACCTGCCCTACTTAATCTCACAGAGTTGTTGCAAGAATTAGATGAAATCACAGCATAAAAATGTTTTGTAAAGTGTATTTGAATCTAGTCTCCAACACTTATGTGGTTTTCCTTGGATCTTAGTTTCCTTATCTCAAAATGAGGAAAATAGTACTTCTATTTACGTTAGAGCATTGTTGTTCAGGAAATGTTTGTAAGCCTTAAAGTGTTCTATCAATCATAGCAATGGAGGGTTATAGAGGCTGAGAGTAAAGGCAGCTTGTTTGAGTTGATTGACTCAGTATTATTTTCAGATCTTCCCTCAGTTCTTAAAAGATTGGTCAGGTTTCTGAGAGTGGTTTTATAAATCACCCTCGGAATTGAATCTTTCGTGACAGGAGCTGACCTGCCTAGGGATCTGTCAGTGATGAATTTTCCTGTACAGATAATTTTGACAACTATTTTTTTCCTGGGCAGACTTTGACCTTCTGCTGAAGAAAAAATGCTCTGATATAATCCTTAACTCCACAATCCTTGTGAAATACTATACAAGAGGGATGATGGGCCATAGCCTTGATGCTTACAGCAATCTGATTCACTATGGGGGCAAATTGGTAACACAAAGTCCATGATAGGGTCACTTGGAGGTTTTTACTGAGAAGTTCAAACCATGTTTCATGGTTGAGGATGTTGAATGAAAAGGTCATAAAGAGTTGCTGAGAGAATCGAGAATATAAATAGCTCTTAAGGTTGACTACAAGGAGGGACAATTATGCCTTCCCATTATAAGTCCCAGGGAGGGAATGACTGGCACCAGAGTACAGGACAGACAGACCATGGGTCTGACCCAAGATAGCAAAATCTGGCTTTCTCATGACTCAATTCAGACAGCACAGTATTACTGAATCTGGGCAATGGACCAGAAAAGTTTACAAGGCTGCCCATTTCCACTTCCTTGAAAGTGACTTTTGAAGGGAAATTCCTGGCTCAAATCCCAAAAAGAATGGTCATTTAGGAAATTTTAAGCAACACTAACCTGGAGTCAGGTGACAGGGGTCCTAGGTCCAGCCCTGCTACTATCTATTATGTGACTATATGTATCTTGCAGTGTCTCTGGACTTATTTGTTTATAAAATGGGGATGCAGAAGGAAATAAACCTCCAAAATTTAGAATGTATAATTTCTAGAGCTCCTTCATCTCTATGATGTACCTCTTATTCATATCAGCAAATTTTTACTCCTATTAACTATAATGAATTATGGTACTCCTATGTTATTTCAAGATTTGAAATCATGAGGTGATATGAGCCCAGATGTATAACCTGAATTTCTCAAATATTATAGTAAATAATTAGACCTGGGATTATCTGACACTAGATAAAACTTGAATTCAGAAGTACAACCAAATTTATTAAAATAAAATGTGCTTTATTCAAGGTATGCTTTGCCCAGGGCCAACCAATGATGCTCTTTCAACAGTTCTCTTGCCCTGGCCAGGAGCTCTGGTCATTTGTCATGGATTCATTCCACAATAACCCACATAACATCCCACATAACCCAGAAAGAGAGACGATTATTCTAACAATCTCCTATAAATTAAAAAAAAAAAAATGAGCAGGCAAAGGAAAAACCCCACTATAGAAAGTTACTATGGGAATTGAGAAGACTGGAGTTCATCTGCAGAGAAGGATGCTGAAACAAACAAACAAAAAAAGACTCTCCTACCGCTAAAGAGTAATGTTAGGTGGTCACTTGCCTCAAAAGAATTTGTAGAAGAAGTGAAAAAAAGACTTTAAAAATCAAATGAGAGAGATCAAAGAAAAACTTTAATAAAAAAGAACAATTCAAGAAAAATGGAAAGATTATGAAAAGAACGTAAAAAAAAAAAAAAAAGTCCAGACTCTTAAGGAAGAAAAACACTTCTTGAAACCTAGAATTGGGTAAGGGGAAGTCAGTCAAGTTATGAGACCAGGAAATAATAAAACAAGATGAAAAAATCGAAGAGAATGTGAGACATCTTATAAGGAAAAGTAATGATTTAGAGAACAGATCAAGAAAAGAAAACATAAGAATATTTAGACCACCAAAAAAGGGGTCCTTTAAAGTTAAAGAGGTTAAAGAAAATTGTTTTGAAGTATTAGAGCAAAGAGGAAAATAGAAACCACCAATCACTATCTGAAAGAGATTCTGGGAGGAAAACCTACAGGAACATAATAACCATATTCTGAAATACCAAGGTCAAGAAGAAAATATTACAAGCAACAAGAAAAAACAATTCAAATACAGTGAGTCACAATTAAAATCACTCAGCAGTGGCTACACAAAGCGACTATATGTCTTGGAACACTATATATTAAAGAGCAAAAGATCTGGGTTGCAGTCAAAAATATCACACCCAGCAAATTTAAGCATGATTCTGAATGAAATAAAAAATGGACATTCAATGAATTGTCAGACTTCCAGAATTTTGTTCCAAAAAAAAAAAAAAAAAAAACCCTGGACTTACTAGAAAATTTGACATATAAGATGCAAGAGAAATATAAGGTAAACCTCAAAGACTGATTACAAGGGACTCAGTAAGGGCAAACTGGTTATGCTTTATACATGGAAATATAAACCATATGTCAAAGATTGTCATTACTAAGTAAATAATTGAAAAGAAATATTGGGCTAAAGCTGAGTATTATGTGATTCTAAAAAGCAAAAACATGTAGGAAAAGGTGAAAAAGAGTAATTTTGTTATGTGAATGAGATATGAGGGCAAGATCTGACATAGAAGAATTAGGTGGGGAGGAGAGCTAGTACTTTTGTAAACCTACTTCCTTTGAGAATAGGTTAAAAAGAAAACAATACTTGAGTGTGTTTGTGTGTGTGTGTGTATAAAAGTTCTAATTTATAAAGAAATAAGAGAAGGAGAGAATATAATTAGGGGATATAGAAGGGCATATAGATTAATGGAATGGGATAAAGTGTGTAGATGAACAAGAATGGGATAAAAAATGGGATGGGATAAGTGAATGGGAATAGGATAAGGTATGTAGATTAACAGAAATGAGATAAAGGAGGGAAAAAGTGAGAGGAAATTCTGGGAAAGGGAAATAGGTTAAGTAATAGCAGGACAAAGTAGCAGGGAGAAATAAAACAGAAGAGTCAGCAGGGATAGGAAATAAGAGATATACACAAACATAATAATAGTGATCAGTAGAATCTATTAGAAAAAAAGCAGGGGTAGTAATCGTTGATCTCAAACAAAATTAAAGCTGAAATAGATTTAATCAAAAGAGAAAAATAAATAAATTATACTCTATGTCAGCCACATTAACCAATATTGTTTTAGGCTATTTAAGATAACTATACAATATAAGTTAGAATATTGCTATGGTATGAGTTGGTGGATTTAGAAAAATATGGAAGGACTTTTGAAGAATGTTATCCACATTCAGAGAAACAGAGAACAGTATGATCTTACATAGATGCATATGAATATGTATGTGAATATGGATGGATGGATGGATACATGTGTGATTATAGATATCTTTGTATATATGTATACATATATGTATATAAAAATATATCTGTACTTAATTGTAACTGTTTGGAAGAAGTAAGAGAGGAAGGGGGGAAAAAGAATGAAGCAAAACATGCACAGTAAAAAACAAAAGAAAACCTATAAAGAAACAAGAAAACATGGACATCTCTGAACACAATGTATAGTATTTTATATAGGTTTTCTTGAACTGAAAATTTGTTTCACATATTCAATGCTCTCTTACATTCTGCTGTGCACTTGGCAATGATTTTTTTTTCCTTTTTCTACTTTGTATTTAAGTTTAAAATAAAAAATTAAAATTTAAAAAAAATAAAATCAATGAGTGATAGTTATTTTTGGATCCAATCCACTGTTACAGTCATAAGCAATATTGGACAAGCAGAGCTTTACACAAAAGAGCTAATATTTATGAGGGACACTTCCACTCTATACCTTCCCAGGCCTTGCTTAAGAGCTTTTCTTGTGATCACATTTTTCTCTACTGGAGCCAAAATTGGATTTCTTCCTCTCCTGCTATACTGTCATTACACTGTCATTCTATCAGATCATGGCTACCCTCTCATCCACTGTTTTGATGAATGTGAATAAATTGATAGTTATGGCACTGTCCATGGTGATCTCCTTATGCAACACTAGTTTGTACAGGTGATCATCAACCACCTGGATAACTGGGATTATCTCCTTTCCTCCCTGACATTTAGCACATTGGCATATAATTAATGTTTAATATATGACTGTTGATTGATTGATTGATCCTAGTCAGAAGCTGCAATAGTAACTTTCCAAATAATTATACCAAATTAATAATATCCCCCTTCAATTGGCTTGGGAAGCATATTGACAAACAATAATAATAATAACTAATGTTTATATAATATTTTAAGGTTCCTAAAGAACTTTCATTACAACAAAATTGCAAAGTACTGCTTAACAAAGTATTATTGTTTTCACTGAATGGGGGAGAACAAGGGGAGGCTCAGAAAGGTTACAGATCCTTAAATGGCAAAGCTAGAATCAGAGCCCCGGATTCTCCTGTCCCCAAGTCCAGTGACCTCTTCATTATAACACAATATTAACTTTTCTTGGGTTCTCAGGTATCATGCCTTCCCAATAGATTCCTTAATTCACTTCTTTAATAAACCAACATGCCTGAAAATATCCAGGAAATCTTTTACTTCCACCTAATCATTGGAAATCAGCAGGAACATGAATTGGAAAGACAGGTTCTCCTGCTGGGATTCTGCCCAAGAAACAACCTAATGGAACCATGAGTCATATTCAAGAACCATGTGATCAATTTTTTCCTTTATTTCAGTCACCATCAGTAGCATCAGCAATCAAAATTTTCTTCCTTCCCGATGTACTGGGAGAACATACTCCCAGGAAAGGATGACCAACCCCCCCCCAAAAAAAAATAACCCACCACCCATCAATGTTTAACTTTCATTTTCAGTTTAAAAATATCTCTGTGCTCTTGATTCCTTCCTTTGTTTATAGCTGACAATTAACAGAAAGTGCTTTGAGGTATTTGGCAGGCAGAGCAACTGGTAAAATAAAGTGATGGATGTAAATCAAAGGAATGAGGTCATTTCTGTCTTATGTACACATACACCTTCAGTACTAACAGTGATGAAGTAGGAACAGAAGATAAATGACTTGTCAGACTCAGCTCTCTATGGTCCCTATAGAGAGAGGTACCCATATCTCCAGGATTCCTTCATCATCTTCCTATCAGTGATTCCAGAGAAGAATAAAAAGTCCACTCATCTTTTGGGAGCTTAGGGTCTCTGGTTCACTGTGGGAACATAATGATGTTTCTGGGGATGGAGGAAGCATATAAAATTGTTATCCTAAAAGTTCTGTCCTTTAGGATAAATGTGTTGTTTGGCCACAACATGACACTATACTTCCATATTTTAGCAGATTTGTACCCTTAGAAAACTGGGACACTGATGCATTGTTGGTGGAGTTGTGAACGAATCCAACCATTCTGGAGAGCGATCTGGAATTATGCCCAAAAAGTTATCAAACTGTGCATACCCTTTGATCCAGCAGTGTTACTTCTGGGCTTATAACCCAAAGAAATACTAAAGAAGGGAAAGGGACCTGTATGTGCCAAAATGTTTGTGGCAGCCCTGTTTGTAGTGGCTAGAAGCTGGAAAATGAATGGATGCCCATCAATTGGAGAATGGCTGGGTAAATTGTGGTATATGAATGTTATGGAATATTATTGTTCTGTAAGAAATGACCAGCAGGATGAATACAGAGAGGCTTGGAGAGACTGACATGAACTAATGCTAAGTGAAATGAGCAGAACCAGGAGATCACTTTACACTTCGACAATGATATTGTATGAGGATGTATTCTGATGGAAGTGGATTTCTTTGACAAAGACTCAGTTTCAATTGATAAATGATGGACAGAAGCAGCTACACCCAAAGAAAGAACACTGGGAAACGAATGTGAACTATTTGCATTTTTGTTTTTCTTTCCGAGTTGTTTTTACCTTCTGAATCCAATTCTCCCTGTGCAACAAGAGAACTGTTCGGTTCTGCAAACATATATTGTATCTAGGATATACTGCAACATATCTAACATATATAGGACTGCTTGCCATCTAGGGGAGGGGGTGGAGGGAGGAAGGGGAAAAATCGGAACAGAAGCGAGTGCAAGGGATAATGTAAAAAAAAAAATTACCCTGGCATGGATTCTGTCAATATAAAGTTATTATAAATTTTTTTAAAATCCCATAAATAAAGTTTCCGAATCCATGTGGAAGACTCAACATTCATTTAAAGTTTTTCTTTCCTTTTTCCCTTCTTCATGAGAACATGGCCTAAGGTTTCAACAGAGTAGCACATCTATAAAAAGTATATTTTTTAAAAAATAAAAAGATTAAAGACCCCTGAATTTGAGGAACAAATTTCTTCCAGCTGAATTGTTTTTTAGTTAGTATCTTTGAGTTACAGTGGTTGAGATAGGACAAGTGGATCAGGGTTGAGGATAAGAGACTTCTCTGGGAAGCTGGTATTGCTGGGAAGCTTGCACAGGTGATGGACAGAGGCCACAAGACTAGCTCTTGTACCACCTATTTCAATGTTGATGGGAAAAATGCTTGGAGACACTGGACACAATGTAAAAAAGGCCTCAGTTTCCACATCTGACAAATGGCATTGGCATTAAATCCACGTTATTTGACACAAAGAATATTTTAATGCTGCTTATTTTTTTCTACATTGAGACATTGAATCTGAACACTGAGTTCAGATTCTTGACTCAGAGTTGATATTTAAAATAAAGAAGCCCACTCCCCAGTAGATATTCATTTATTAGATTACTAACTAGATAGAAAAACTGTTATTTTATGCATTCAGCCACCAATTAATTGAATAAATGTTTAACTAGTATCTTCTATTGCAAAGTATTATGCTAGTCTCTAGGAACACACAAGACAGGATCCCCAGCTTACAATCTTCAAATGTCAGTTGCCACAAGCAAATGCCACCACCAAATTAATATGTTTGGTCTCCTATAAGTTGATTATTACCACTATCAGCAATGATTTTGCTCCTCCTATAGGCTAGTCATGACTACTAAGTGCAAATAAGCATTTTTAAAAGTCCAATGCCTGCCCACAAAGCGTTTATAAATGGACTAGAGGGAACTTAGAAACAGATCTCTATTTGATGATCTCCTTTACATTTGTCCCTCAGATTAACAAGGAAATGTAGTTAACAAGCATTTATTTTTTTAATAACTTTTTATTGACAGAATCCATGCCAGGGTAATTTTTTTTTACAACATTATCCCTTGCACTCGCTTCTGTTCTGATTTTTCCCCTCCCTCCCTCCATCCCCTCCCCCAGATGGCAAGCAGTCCTTTACATGTTGAATATGTTGCAGTATATCCTAGATACAGTATATGTGTGCAGAACTGAAAAGTTCTCTTGTTGCACAGGGAGAATTGGATTCAGAAGGTAAAAATAATCCGGGAAGAAAAACAAAAATGCAAGCAGTTTATACTCATTTCCCAGTGTTCTTTCTCTGGGCGTAGCTGATTCTGTCCATCCTTGATCAAATGAAACTGAGTTAGATCTTCTCTTTGTCGAAGATATCCACTACCATCAGAATACATCCTCATACAGTATCATTGTTGAGGTATATAATGATCTCCTGGTTCTGCTCATTTCACTCAGCCTCAATTCATTTAAGTCCCTTCAAGCCTCTCTGAAACCATCTTATTAGTCATTCCTTACAGAACAATAATATTCCATAACATTCATATACCACAATTTACTCAACCATTCGCCAATTGATGGGCATCCATTCATTTTCCAGCTTTAACAAGCATTTATTAAGCACCACTGTGCCAGGGACTATCCTAGACCCTGGGCATATAAATATAAACAAATAAAAAAGACAGTTCCTGTCCTCAAGGAGCTTACATTCTCTTTAGTGAAAACAATACACAGAAAGGAGCTGAAAAGTAGGAAAAGAGGAAGGAGAAAGAGTCTTGTATGTGAGATCATGTGAAATCCAGAAAGTCTGAAAGAGATCCTGGAAGGAAATGAAGGTTGCACTAGCTTCCCCTGAATGGAATTACTAACTAGAAAGGAAAACAGAATGGTAGAATTTACTAACTGGAAAGGGAAACAGAATAGTAGAATTTACTAACTAGAAAGGGAAACAGAATGGTAGTATTTACTAACTAGAAAGGAAACAATGGTAGAATTTACTAACTAGAAAGGGAAACACAATAGTAGAATTTACTAACTGGAAAGGGAAACAATGGTAGAATTTACTAACTGGAAAGAGAAACAATGGTGAATTTACTAACTGGAAAAGGAAATAATGGTAGAATTTACTAACTGGAAAGGGAAACAGAATGGTAGTATTTACTAACTGGAAAGGGAAACAATGGTAGAATATACTAACTAGAAGGGGAAACAATGGTAGAATTTACTAACTGGAAAGGGAAATGAAATGGGAGAAGGATGTTCCAAGGTGAGGAGATTCCAAGTTCTGAGGGAATAACCAGAAAGAAACAGCAACTGAGGCAAAATGGCAGCAATGTAAAAGTTGTGCTATTACTATGTTAATTTTTTTTAAAAAACAAAAGAAATAGTGAAAGTTGATCACCATTCTGTACCTCACTCCCACTACTGGCCCCCTCTCTCATAATATTATGAGTTCAGGATGGAATGTCAAACTTAACTTTAACTTCTGTGGGACAACCAGCCGTAACTTAGTTGGAACAGACTTTTTCTATTTGATTGAGTGTTCTAATTTACTATGCACTTCCTGAGGCCCTTAGGTTAAAAAAACATGATCTAATGCAGGGAATGCCAGTAGAAAACATTCTTTACTTCCATTAGCACGAGGCCAATTGAATCTGCCCAGAAGACCCTTAAACAGTGTAAATTAGCCTGAAAGTTGAAAAATTCTCAATACTGTCTGTTTTTTCCTGTATCCGAAGTATGATATAGTGGGAAGGCTAAGATTAAGGGACTTCCGTCTTCTGAAATTAGTTGTCATGCCATCTGGGGAACGTCCAGGCATGAATGGGAACTAAGAAAAAGTAGTAAAGTAGAATGGCCTCTATTTTTATTTATTTAGAAATTATTTATGAAGGAAGGGAGATTCTAATGGGGAGGGAGGGCGGGGATCTCCTTTAGGACCGCTTCAAACCACACTATCCCAGGATTTAAGCCTGAAAGGGATCATTTAGTCCAGCTCCTACATTTTACATTTAACAAAAATAAGTCCCAGAACAGATTAAATGACTTTCCCCCCAAATCACAGAGAGAGTAGAGCTAAGATTTAAGCTTGGTTACCCCGATTGCAGATCCAATCAATTTTCTATGACATCATGTCAACAAGTAGGTATTGCTGGCCAACTGTGTATTCAACAATCTCCCAGGGCTAATAGAATGCAAGAATCTCGCTGGAAAATAGGAAAAGTGAAGGCTTCATGGGGGAGATGAGCCTTGAACGGGACCTTGGATTGTATGCCGACCCATCCCCCACTTTCTCTCAGTGGAACTCAGATCCTGAGATCTGCTAGTTGAATTTTCATTGATACAGCCCAGAATCACCCTCCTTCCTATCCATTTCCAAACCATGCTGCCTACATTCTGACTAATCTCTTCATTATTCTCTCACCAAAATCAGGAGAGTGCCTCGGAGACCCAGGACTCTGGTAAATCTTTGCTTTTCCCTGGAATTAGACATCCACCTTACTTTCCAACCATTTCCAAACCATGCTGCTGCTGCTGTGTGTTTGTGTGCTTGTTCCCCTTATTTTCTATGTTGGCTTCCCCCACTGGAGTGTAACTCCATGAGGACAGAGGATCTCTTGCTTCTATTTGAATTCCTAGTACTTAGCACAATCTGCATAAATGGTTTATCTTTTATGTAAAAGATTTTACATACATTATCCCCTCTGATCCCTGAAATAACTCTGTGGTGTAGAAGCTATTATTCCCACCCCATTCTCATTTTGCAAATGGGGCTTAAAGCAGTTGAGTGACTTAGCTATTGAGTGTCCAAGTTGGGATTCAAATTTAGATTTTCCTCATTGCTACCTCTCACCTAGGTAATGTGTGGCTGGGTTCAAACTTGCCTTGAAAGAAAGGCAGAAGAAGATGGACTTGATGGAGTAAGCAAGAGGACGATTTTGAATATTTTTAGTAAACCTTTTAAATTTTTAGTAAATTTTCAGTAAACCTCTACCTAAATGGCAGCATCATTGCTACAGACTGGAAAGGGGAAGGGGATAGACCCAAGAAGACCAGATAGGAGACGAGTGGGTTCTACCTGAAGTCAATAATTTCGGGATCTTGGCAGAGGATTTAGGCAGTGCTCATTTAAGTCAAAATGGACCTTTTAAAGGTTTCTTCCAGCTTGATATTTTAGGATACTACAAAGTCAGGCTCTTGATGCTAGCTGGCTGGCTAAGGCTTCCTCTAGCAACCCTGCCCAGGAAAGTTTGTTTTAGCCTCAAGCCTGGATTGCTATAACTTCAGAGAAGACTCTCTGGCTCTCTCATAAGTGATATCTTTGCAGAAGTCTATGTTCTTTGGCATAGGCTTGGGGGAAAGGAGCAACCAAGAACTATCACTTCCCCCACCTTTTTCATCTTCAGGATCTTTATCTGATATCCCAACTGCCCAGATATAGATATAGATATAATTGGAGCCCACATTGATCTGTCCCTTCTATGAACTCCTAAAACACAAATTGACTCTCTATCCCATTCATTATAATGAATAATAGAAGGGCTATATATTAGGACATTGCTCTATTTAGGGATTCTTCCTTCCCAGCTGGAAATCTCTCACTTAATACACATTTATTTACTTTTTAAATAGTAAATATTAGTAAATAGTTATAGGTAACCTATAACTATTTCTACATCACTGATAGGGAGAAAAAGGCAAAATATATATTAATATGCATATAAATAATGAACTTGGAAGAAAATTGAAGAGATAGAAACATCAGCATCCAGCAATCACAAACTAAATCTTAAAGACTGGTCTATCTTTGTCTTTGCTGTTATCAGGAACGAGATTTTATTTTCATTTGATTCTCATAATACCTTCTCCCTGTATACTGTGAATTCTATAGGGCATCATACCCCTCCATCATAGACTCTGCACCACATCTCCTCCATGGCAGTGGCAATTGCCTTTGGCGAGCATAACTCTCCCTGTTTTATGCCTCATTTAATATTTATAACCAAAGTGTCAAACAAACATCCCTACTGTTACATCTTCCAAGGAATGCTCCAGATGCTCCTGTTTGAATGATGGGCATCAGGCATTGTAATAAAGCAGAACCTCTTGGATTCAATCCATGAGCCCTGTGGGGTTCGCTTCCTGTATGTGGTCTGAAGAGTGTCTTGCATTGTCCTACTTGCTCCATCTCCCTTCAATCCATCAAGCTGGCTGCTTTTTCTTTCTGAGGCAGGCTGCATGTACTTCAGTAATAATAGCCCACTTTGGGCTAGGGCCACGCTTCTGCAAGTCTATGAAAAGACCAACCAATCAATTAATATATATATACATTTTGTCCACCAGATGGTACTACACTCAAGCCATCAGTAAACTAGTTTCACCAGAGGGAATCCGGTGACCCAGGGAGGATTTCCCTAAAAACTGCAATATTGTGACTGCCCAACAAAGAATATTTTCCTACAAATTCTTAGATTATTCCCTTTCCTTTTCCCAAACTCTCATGATTCTTTGACATTGTCAACCTCGGCCCTTATTCAATATTGATCTCAGGATATGAAAAAGAAAACAGACTATTACTCTAAATTATGAGAATTTTGGAGAGATCTCCATTGATTCATTCCCACCCTGCACCTGATTTGGTTTCAGGGGATTGATGAACTTGAATGGAGAAAAATTTCATCTTTATTTTTACTAATCTTTAACTGAAATTTAGTGTTTTCTTCCACTATTTAAAAACATTCTGAGAAGAGGGTTATAAACACCAGCCTGCCAAAGGAGTCCATGTCACATATACAAAAGATTAAGAACCCCTGCTTTGTATTTATATTGAGGAGGCAATTCATATGCTGGCCACCTGGCTTACATGGTAAAGTAGAATTTCCAAGCATCTGTCAAGCACACTCCTCTTATGAACGCTTTGTCCAAAAGTCCTTCCAGACCTCCTCCCAGCCTCAACCTTCAATTTGGAAAAGATTAAAGGAACTCACTGTATTTTTTAGAATGCTCCAGGATCATTTCTGCAAACAACAGAGAAATAAGGAAGCATTATGGGATGGGACTGATTTCCAGATCAGTCTCACCAGAGGCAGCTGCTGGTCCAATCCTCCTGGATCTCCGTCATTGCCTCTGCTTGCTGGTCTGCCTTACATGTGTTGGTCTTGTCTACGTCTTGGGCCCTCGGACTCTCCATCAGAAGGATGTGCTGTCCCTTTGCTGCCTCAGTTCAGGCTCAGTGACAATGGCAGTAGCAAGTGGGCATTGCGTTATCGACAATTCTTCATCTTGTCTCTGCTCCCAGAAGCTTGGAAAGAGTGAATGGAAAACCCCACAACTTCTTGCAAGAACAGAGGAAAAGGAAATTTATGGTCTGTATTCTCTCAAATTCTCTCAAAAAAAAAAAAAAAGGATTCAGCATTGTGAAGGGCTTTAAGCTTGGTCAGACATCCAAAACACCAAGGTCTCCCACTGCCCCCTGGACCATAGCTTGGTCAGACATCCAAAACACCAAGGTCTCCCACTGCCCCCTGGACCATAGCTTGGTCAGACATCCAAAACACCAAGGTCTCCCACTGCCCCCTGGACCATAGCTTGGTCAGACATCCAAAACACCGAGGTCTCCCACTGCCCCCTGGACCATAGCTTGGTCAGACATCCAAAACACCGAGGTCTCCCACTGCCCCCTGGACCATAGCTTGGTCAGACATCCAAAACACCAAGGTCTCCCATCGCCCCCTGGACCATCTTCAATAATCTTCTACGGGACAGTCGCTGCCTTCTATTGGACAGTGAGTGAGGCTGATGACTTTGTGCAATTTCCCTCTCTTAAATGCAATTCATCAGCAAGTCAAGACATCAGCCATAATGTCATTGGATTTCTTTAAAAAAATGAAGGACGACCAAAAAACGCAAAACAAAACAAAAGGAAAAAAAATGAAGGACGACCAACCAAATCTCTCTCTCTGCTCCTTGTCAGGACCTCTGAATAGTCCTGCCCTGGAATGAAATGACATTTTAGAAATATCTGGTACACCCTTTAAGGAGGGCACCGAGAATACACCTCATGATTTTCCATTCAGCAGCTCCCCTGGTCTCCAGAAAGGCATCCTTCTTCAAAATGAAATGAATTCTGTTAACTCAGACCTCTTCAAACCATTTCCCACTCGGGTTGCAGGACTATATATATCCCTGAGCCCAGTTCCCTTCTCACTCCCTTTTTAGTTTCTTTTGAAGTGCTGTTCTCTCCCATTAGATTGGGAGCTCTTTGGGAGCAAGAACTGTCTTGTGCTTTTTATGTGTGTGTGGGTCCCCAGTCCTTAGCCCTGCACTGTATAAGCACTTGTCTGTTTCTTGACTTTACTTTATAAGAGACTTAAAGACAGATCGGGTTTGACATTTCTTTTGTGTTTTCGGGCACATAGTAGGCACACACCATAGTGCATTATATATATATATATATATATATATATATATATATATATATATATATAATTTGTTAAATCAAGCCCCTCACTCTTCCCTTGTTTTAAGAACAGAATAATACAAATTGTTTAAACCCTTGACAGGAGGGAAAAGGTCTGAATACCTTTTACTAAGTCCCTTAGTTTTCCCTTATTGTTTTTCAGAACACACCCAGGTGATTTGGGACTTGAAGACTGGGATGTTCTGTTCAGGATAGAGTTCATTTGTCTAACCTACAATCCCAAACTTACCAGTCGGGAACTCTGTGATTGAAAGTCCACTTCCCTACCTAATCAGTGGCTTTCTCCACCATGGCAAAACAAAAGGGGCTCCCAAGTCCTGTTCGCTACTCCTAATATAGATTATAAACATCTTTTTTAAGAAAAAAATCTTTTTAAAAATTAATTTCTCTGATCAAATCAGAAATATATAATCTCAAAAAGCAAAGGAAATTTATTTTAAATAGGTAAACAACTAATAAAGAGCTAAATAAAAAGTAAAAGCTGCTCTTACTACTTTGTCTCCAGAAACTACCATTTCCTAAGCCTCCAGGCACGAAGGCTTCAGGTCAATTCTTCTCTGCTCTTTACGTTTAAGAACAGTACTGCAGGCTATAGATTTTAGAATCAGATTTAGGGAGCTAAAAGGAATGAACAGGAAATATTTGTTTAGGCGGGAGAGAGGAAAAAGGGAATTAGAAGGGAGGAAAGATGAAGCCTCAGGATCTAGAGGGCATTTCTTATTACAACATAAAGGCTCAAACCTCTATCTCTTGCTACTGTATTGATCAGAAGTGTTAGCAACTGCACTCTTTATTTTCCCTAGAGGAGAAATCCTTCAGCTCCTATCATTAATATGAACTAGACAAAACTCCCTCCCTTCCTCCCTCCTCTCTCTCTCTCTTTCTCCTTTCCTCCCTCCTTCTCCCCCTCCCTCTCCCTTTTTCTCTCCTTTCCTCCCTCTTTCTCTCCTTTCCTTTCTCCTTCTCTCTCTCTCTCTCTCTCTCTCTCTCTCTCTCTCTCTCTCTCTCTCTCTCTCTCTCCCCCCCTCCTCCTCCTCCTCCTTCTTCTTCTTCTTTTCCTCCTCCTCTTTCTCCTTCTTCTTTTTTCTCCTCCTTCTTCTTTTTTCTCCTCCTTCTTCTTTTTTCTCCTCCTCCTCGTCCTCGTCCTCATCCTCGTCCTCGTCCTCGTCTCGTCCTCGTCCTCCTCTTCCTCCTCCTCCTCTCCTCCTCCTCCTCCCCTTCTTCTTCTTCTTCTTCTTCTTCTTCTTCTTCTTCTTCTTCTTCTTCTTCTTCTTTTCCTCCTTCTCCTCCCCCTCCTCCTCCTCCTTCTTCTTCTTCTTTTCCTCCTTCTCCTCCCCCTCCTCCTCCTCCTTCTTCTTCTTCATCTTCTGCTGGTGCTGCTGTTGCTGCTGCTTCTCCTTCTCCTTTTCCTTCTTCTTCTTTTTGTTCTTCTTTTCTCTCCTTTCTCTCTTTCTCTTTTTTCATTTCCTCTCTTCTCTATCTCATCTCTCTCTCTCCCATTTTCATCTTTACCTTTCACCTAGTAGCATTCTCAAAAGAGTTACTAGACCCACTGAAAACTTTAGTAATGCAGTCTCTCATATCTCTGCATCCTGCTGATTCTAACATACACTTCTGGAGGATATAGTGGCCAAAAAGACTAAGTAGCCTTTCTATAAGAACATGTGAACAAAGACCCTATCTCTAACCACTTAGGTCTCTGAATAATTTGACACATCACCCTCAAAACTTTCTGTTTCCAAACCACACAGTTTTTTGCCACTCCCACCTCCATGAACTTTGCCATACTCCTCATCCCCTTCCTCCTAGACTTTGTCATGGGACCCTGGACTGATAGGTGAACTTCTCTATTTTAAAATTAAGGCCTAAAACTGGGCCTCTATAGTACTCGGCAGGATTTTCCGGGCCATGCTACCCATGAACCTACCCTGTAACGCATCCCCCTCCAAATTCATTTTACATATTGTCTTTCCTCATTAGAATGTAAACTCTTCGAGGGCAGGGACTGTCTTGTTTGCTTGTATCTATATTTCCAGCACTTAGTATAATACTTGACTTATTCAAACACCTTTTCATTCATTTAAAGTTCTTAAAAAGTGAACTCCTGAAGGCAGGAGGACCTGAGTTCAAATCTAGTCTCAGACACTTAACACTTCCTAGTTAAGTGACCCTGGGCAAGTCACTTAACCCCAATTGCATCATCAACAACCACAACAAAAAAGTGAATTCTTTCCTTGAACAAACTTGCATAAATGGGTTGTTTTTATTTTTAACCAGGTCTGAGAAAAATATAGGCTGATTTTGACACACAATTAAAAGAATAGTTAAAGAGCCAGACCTTTTCCTAAGAATCAAACTGCATTAAGAAAGCCCTCTCCCCTAAGGGGCCAAAGCTTCTTTCTACATAGATCAGGAAACTTTAGCTGTAGAATTTATTGCAATGGCAAATGGATTGGAACAGAAGATATGGACTGACGGTGATACAAATTTCTAAGGAACTGGTAGAAGAACACCCTAGTATAAATAAAAAAGGAGCAGCATATACAAATCTTTGCAAAATATGACAGCTTTAAAAGTCAATCCAAATAAACACTGAACAAATAGACTTCATAATAATAATAGTAATGACTACTGACTGACTGACTGGAAGACTTTTTCCCCAAAAGCTTTGGTCCGTACTTCTAACAGTCTTTTGGCATTGGCTCCAAATCCTGATTCAGTTTTCTAGATAAATAAATCCTCCCAAGGCCTGATCTTCAACTCCTCACTCAAGTAAACCTCCCTTTGACGTCAATGGGAGATTTGCCAAAGCAAGGGCTTCAGAACTTCATCCTTAGCAAGTATTTGATCAGGTGTGGACAGCCCAGTTGCATGTGTCTCCAGAAGAAAATCAAGGCATCATCAACAGATCTAAGTTTCCCTCATGAAGGATTCAATTGCAACAGCTAGGAATAACTACAAAGTATGAGTAAGAGGGAGATTTCTAATTTCTCTTTGGAAAGCCTAAGTCTAGACTTAGGACAGAAGACCTCAGTGCTCTAATTAATATTATGACAGTCATCAGATCATAGATGTTTGTGCTGAAAGGAACCTTGGAAACCAAAAAGTTCAAACTTTTTCATTTTTCATCGAGTTTGTATTTGAGACCTAAGGAGGTGAGGGATGTGGCCAAAATGACAGAGGCAGTAAAGAATCAGGCTGAGGATCTGAACTGAGGTCTGTTCTGACCACACAGTCCAGGGTCCTTCTCCTGAACCATGATGGTTCTTTAATTGTAAGGTAATTCCTCTTATCTTCCAGAAGCTCTTTGAGCTTTGTATCCTGACTTTTTTTTTTTTTTTACTGCTTTATCACTGCACTTCTTTCTCTTTTCAGCCCTACTCCCCAAGTCGGAAAGACTCTCTGTGATATCAGTCATAGAATCTTCCAAATGAACTTCAGAGATCAACATATTTCCAGTACGTACTCCCAGCCATTAGGGATAGATGAGAATCCAGAGAAAATCTGGATACGTATTTTCAGTAAATTATTTGTTTCAACAAGAGTGCTAATCTTATGATTCAGGCCAGTTCCAATGACCTTATGATGAAGAGTCATTTGCACGCAGAGAGAATACTGTGGGGACTGAGTGGGGACTACAACATAGTATTTTCTTTTTTTGTTGTTGTTTGCCAGCATTTTGTTTTCTATCTCATTTTTTCCTTTTTGATCTGCTTTTTCTTGTGCAGCAAGATAATTATGGAAATATATATACAAGAAATTGCACACATTTAACATATATTGAATTATGTACCATCTGGGGAGGGGAAGAGAGGGAAAAAAATTGGAACACAAGGTTTTGCCAGGGTGAATGTTGAAAATTATTCATGCATATGTTTTGAAAATCAAAATCTTTAATAAAAAAAAAGAATACTAATCTTAGAATCAGAGAGCAGGAATGCAAATTCCAGTTTTGCGACTTACTACTTTTGTTATCTTGGGCAAATAAGGACTTCTTAAACTTTTTCCATTTGTGACCTCTTTTTTTGCTTTGTTTTTTGTTTTTGTTTTTTTCATAATTATAACTTTTTGTTGACAGAACCCATGCCTGGGTAATTTTTTACAACATTATCCCTTGCACTCACTTCTGTTCCCACTTTTCCCCTCCTTCCTTCCACCCCCTCCCCCAGATGGCAAGCAGTCCTATACATGTTAAATATGGCACAGTATATCCTAGATACAATATATGGATGCAGGACCGAACAGTTCTCTTGCTGTTGTGACCACTTTTTAACGCAAGAAATTTTTATCTAACCCTGAGTATGAAATCAAACATTTACTGGTAATAAGTCAGAAAAATGTTCATTTTTAAATGATTTTTTGGTATACATACAATCTTACTATTTATCAAAGATAAAAGCAAATTTGCATACTAATGAGATGGATGTGCTTGTTTATTTTTACATGAAGAATTAAATCTTGGCAGAATATTTGATATTTCTATCTTTGCCAAATTTTTGTGACCCCCAGATTCAGTTGTGAGACCCCATATAGGGTCATAACCCACAGTTGAAGAAGCTTTGAGATAAATCATTTAACTTTGCTTAGCCTCAGTTTCCTATAAATTAGGGATTGGGAATAGATGCTATCTAAGATCCTATATAGTGCCTGGCATTTAGTAGGTAATTAATCAAAGCTTGTGGATTAATTTCTTGATTGATTCTAGAATCATCAAAATGGAAAAATTGGAAAAAAACCTAATTTGCAATCTCATCCAACCCATATATGAAAGGAATCCCAACTATGACATCTGCTTGAAGACCTCCAAGGAGGGGCAAATCTACTACCTCTCAAAGCAGCCTATTCAGCTGTTGCCAGCTTCAGTTGTTAAAACATTCTTCTTAATATCAAGCTAAAATTGGCTTTTTCCACAAATCCACCCAATATTCTTGGTTTTGCCTTCTGAGGACAAAGAGAACAAGTCTAATCCCTTTTCTACATGGCTATCATATACACCATGTCTTCCCTTCTCCAGACTAAGTATCTCTGGTTGTTTTAACAAATGATTCCATAAGACATAAACTGAAGAACCTTCACTGAACTGTCTGCTTTCCTCCTAGACATACTCCATCTTAGCAGGGCCTTTCTTAAAATGTGTCTTCCAGAATTTGTCCCAATATTACATATGAAGTTTGATGAGGGCAGAGAATTACTGGGACCATCTTCAACCTGCCAAGTCATGCTGATGGCTTGTGTTGAGCATGCAATCTACTAAATTCCCTTAGCTCCTTCTAAAACAACATTCATACCCTATGTATTTTTGCTGTGGAAGAAAATATATGAAATCTATATTGTTTAGATCTACACTAGCTCTTGACCTTGATTTGATTGCTACTTATTACTTTTGTTATCTTGGGCAAATAAGGACTTCTTAAACTTTTTTAAGTTTAAGCCCACGGGAAGTGGGCTTTTTACACCTAATGGTAAGATTTTATATTCATATAATTCAATTCAGACCAAAGCTGTAGCCTGTCAAGACCTTTTGGGATCTGAACTGGGTCATCCAGTCCCTTAGGTATCCCTGCCACCTGCAAATATGATGAGTTTGCCATCCATACCTTTATTTAAAGTATTGCTAAACAAATGTTCAACAGCACAGGACTAAGCTCAGATCTTCGGGGGAATCCCACTAAAAACTTCCTGCCACTTTGACATTGAATGATCAACAACCACTCTTTGAATGCAGCCATACATCAATTTTTCATCCAATTTATCTATCCATATCTTTATAGGACTAAATCCTATAAACCCCCTACTGCTTCAAAAATCTTCCATTTGTTTAGCCAAAATCCCTTGCAAAGTATGTTTGTTTCATTAACACTCATCTTGTCTTCTGCTGAGATGAAGGATAAATGATTATTATTTTCCATATAACCAAATTCACTTATTTGAAGACTGTCATCACTGACCCTTCTTTACTTAGATTCAATTAATTCCTGTTCCTTTAGCCTTATTTTCTAGATCATAAACAACCTGGGAGAGGCGATTGTGGCAGAGTAGGAACCTTGGAATCAGGAAGCCCCGAGTTCCAGGTTATCCTCGCGAATGACTGTATGTAGGTCATTTAGACTTTCTGTGCTCTGGAAAGTTTTCCATGATTCTAGGTCTCTTTTCTTGAAAATCCTAGAGTGCAGAACCACTTGGGATAAAAATCAAGGTCAAGAGCTAGTGTAGATCTAAACAATATATATTTCATATATTTTCTTCCCCAGCAAAAAAAAATTGAGAGGAAGAGGGAGGCAGAAGGATTATCACATTCCTGGAAATGTCCCAAAGCTTAAGAAAGTTTAAGACTATCTCTGCATATGTGGCCATTAATTAAAAGTTCATTTGAGTGGACAAGCTTCTTCTTACAAATGCTCCCTAGAGAGGGAAAGCTTTTCACACCATAATTGCTGGTAACAAATCAACACCTACCTAACATTAGTTCTTATTGACCCTGAATTTGATCTGGAATTGGAAAAGGAACAGAGATATAAGGAAAGGAGACGGGTTAGCTCAGTGTAGACTCTTCCTTTTACTGAATGTCACCACCCACTTATTTTGCCTTCTTCCAGGTCTTTCTTCTCCATCTTTATCATAAGAAAGTATATTTCATAGCCATCATTTTGTGCATGGGACATAGAGATTTCTCAGTTCCTATACTCAGGTCCTACTTACAGATGCCATCAGCAGGATTAAATTTTTAGCCAAAAAGTACTTAACACCTTATTATTCACTGTAAGTCCTGAATGTGTGTGTGTGTGTATTTATTTTAGTATCTTGTGTTGTAGCAAAGAATTGGAAACAAAAGGATGTCTATCAGTTATGGAATGGCCGGCCAAATTATCATATGTTAATAAAATAGAATATTTTGCCATAATAAGAGAGAAATTGGACAGGTTTTTTAAATCCTGTAGAAAACTGCATGAATTGATGCAAAAAGAAGTGAGTAGAAGCCAAGTTTATATGATGAGCACAGTAATAGGAAGAAAGGCAATTCTGAAAAATTAAGGTACTCTGATCAACTATTACTTCAGGAGATGATAAAAGATGGGAAGGGAGGGGAATAAATAACACTCCATTTCAGGGTAGGCACTGTCCCAGGATTTTTACAAAGATTATCTGATAGTTAGCAGCAAACATTTATAGAGAACTTAGTATGTGCCAGTCAAGTCTTCCTGACTATAGTTCTAATGTTCTATTCACTGCTACTCAGTTACCTAAATAATAAATTCATCCCATCTTATTTTGTTGTTATTATTATTCAGTCATGTCCAGCTCTCTGTGACCCCATTTGGGGTTTTCTTGGCCAAGATAATGAAGTGTTTTGCCATTTCCTTCTCCAGCTCATTTTACAGATAAGGAAACTGAGGCAAATAGAATTAAATGACTTGCTCAGGATTCAGCTAGTGACTCTCTGGGGCCAGGTTTGAACTCATGATGTTTTCTGATTCTTGCAATATTTTTAGTGCTCAAGTTCATACAAAAAATTAATGAAAGGTAGTAAGGATGTGCATATAACGAGACAAATGTTAGAAGCAACAGAGAAACAAGAATAATGGGCAGTCTCTTTTAGCTGGTTCTTGGGCCAATTTAAGGGTCCATTAAAGTCTCCTTATACATGACCCAAGACTAGAAGATCCCCATTTTCTGGTTTTATGGGTAGATAGGATCCTCCTGCTTGCTGCAGATCTTTGAGCACCTGGGCTCTGACCTTTTTGATGGATTTTAAGGTTGATTTAAGACTATAATAGCATGATGTGACAGTCAAGAAATCCTTGAGAGTTTTAGACTTTATTAAGAGAGGCCATGATGTCCAGCACTGTGGAGGTAATAGGCACCCTGTGCCACAAAGAAGGCCATGGATAAGCAGGGTAATATCCAGAGTGTGAGACAAGAATGATAAAGGACCCTGAAATCATATAAAAATAAATAGAAGGAAGTGGGGATACTCAGGCAGATGGACAGACAGCTAAAAGGGTAAAAAATAACTATCCACAACTATTTAAAGAGCAATGATGATGAGGGCCCACAGGTCAATCCATAGACTAACTCATGGAAGTTGCTGGGAAATATTTTTACTTGCAGGAGGAAAATTTTCCAAGCACTGAGGATCTTCTTCTTGTTCAGCTGTTAAAGTTGTGTTGATTCTTCATGAGCCCATTTGGGGTTTCTTGGTAAAAATACTGGACTGGTTTGCCATTTCCTTCTCCAGTTCATTTTACAGATGAGGAAAGAGGCAAATAGAGTGAAGTAATTTGCCCATAGTTGGTCAAATATTGGAATCTGGATTTGAACTCAGGTCTTCCTGATTCTATTATTCTCATTCTAACTCCTGTACCATCTAACTGCCCCAATTAGGACCTTATAGAAGTAGATTTTTTTTTTCAGTCAGATAGGGGCTTCCTATGACCCTGGAGATCTTCAAACCGAAGCTGATCAGTCCCTTGTCAAGGACAAGATAAGGGATGATTTTTTTCCCCACTAGATATGGGTTTGTCTACTTGGCCTCTGTGGTCACTTAGTTCTCTGAGTTTTAGGGATTCTGCAAAGTTAAGTGAGATTTCCAAAATTGAAATGGGCTACTTTGAGATGTGGTCAACTCCCTTTCCTCTTTGGAAGTTGTCAAGCAAAGGTTGAATGACCACTTGTCAAATATTAATACATTTTATATTATATAATTATTAGCTAGCTAATAATTTTATTTATATATATATATATATATATGTATATATTCTGATTCCTTTCAGATTCAGGTTGGAATATAAGATTATTGAGGTCTCTCACAACTCTTGCTTCTAAAATTTGGTGATTTTTAGTTTGTTTCTTTTAACCAAGCACTTCATTCATTCATCTGATGACAAACTTTGTAAGTTACTTTGACTCATAAATAACTTGAAAAGAGACTTTAAAGATGAAATTCCTATTCCTGATAAGGAAGAGTAACTCAAGGAAGTTAATATGTTTGGATTCTATTTTGTTCATAAGATAAATGGAGGGAAAACTGTGATGTCTTTATAGGAAAAGGAAGCATCTGGATTGGATTTCAGTCCTGATAATTGTACCTTAGTGTTGAACCTTGACTTCTTTGTACCTCAGTTTCCCCATTTATAAAATAAAGGAGTTGACCTATTTGATCCCTAAAATTCCTCCCAGAATTAACTGCTTCATGCTTCTTTGATTGTAGAGCCTTTATCTATATTTTGTCAGCTGGTTTCCTTTTTGACAGCTATGAATATTTGGGAAGTCAAAGGCTAAGAGAAGGGAATTTCTCATTTCTGTTCTATTCTTTAAGTCATCTAACCTCCGCTTGCTTCAGTTTCCTCAGTTGTAAAACAGGGATAATAATAGCACAGAATCATATGAGACAATATTTGCAAAGTGCTTGACTTTCAACCTTCCCTCTCTTTTCCATCCAGAGAATCTTTCACTGCTTCTTCCCTGGACTATTGTGATAGCCTCCTAAATAGATCCCTTGTCTTTAGTCTCTTCCCCTCTAATTCACCCTCTAAATAGCTGCCAAAATAATTTTGCTAAAGCACAGATCTTACCATGTCACTCACTTATTCAAGAATCTGAATGGTTGCCTCTAGGGTAAGATTCAAATTCTTAACCTTGGCATTTAAAGATCTTCCCAATCTCTCCAATTTGCCCTTACAGATTTATGTAAGGCTTCTCTTTATATACTCTGTGTTCCAACCAAAACATCCTTCTTAGCTATTTATTACCTTAATAAAATGTTCCATTTTCCATTTCTATGCCTGCAGATGAATAGTCTCCCATGCCTGGAAGTTCTTTTTTTCCACTTCCCATATTCCTTAGCTTCGATTAAGGCACTGGTCATTTGCTATTCTAATTCAAATTATGCTGAATATATTTATCCATTTATAAATTATATCAATCACAGCAGAATGTAAGCTTCCAGGAACCATTACTTGTTTTGCCTCTATTTTTTCCACTGCCAAATACAATACTTTATACGATTTTGTTTTGTTTTGTTTTATTTGGGATGGAGGGAGGGGGAGTATTTCTGAACCTAAAGCATCACTGAGGCTACTGTATACCAGCAAGAAGCAGAACTTGTTCCCAAATCTTCCTGCCTTCAAGACTAGGCTGGGAAAGAACAGACACATTTTTTCCTATTAAAATAATAAAACTTCATTGCTAATTTTTATTGGTATTTAACAATTTTACCTTTTTTCTGAGTTTTCTATATTGTCAATTCAAGGCAGGTTATAAAGACCCAGTTTGTCAAATGAGTAGTTGAGTAGCTATCCTTTTTTTTCACTTGATTCTCTCATCTAAAACATTCGCAATATAGGTATATTTATCAGATTGCTTCCAGATAACAACCATGGAAAGTATTTTTACAATTCTTTTGCAGGTAAAATAGTTTTCTATTACTTATGATTATTAATAGTGAATGCTATTACATTTTCTTTTATTTTTATACTTTTAAAATGGCATTTTGTTTTCCAAATATATGCAAAGATAGTTTTTAACAGAATAGACACACTTGACTGGATTGGATGCATTCCATAGCCATAAACTAGACAAAAGCTAATGAAATCATACAATGAAACTTGGGATCTGGTCATTTTGGATTCATTCATTCATCCAGTATTTCTCAATCCCATAGGCACTGGGAAGAGGATAAGAGTTGGGGCAAGGATATGGTATCATATCAAATCATAACATATCATCTCATATAATAAGGTACATGTCTCAGACTCTTTATTATTTTTAAAAATTCTATTCACAAGGTAAAAAACCTCAGAGAAGGAAGGGAAAATGTGGAAAAATGAAAGTGATATTTTAAAAAGACATTAATAATTTTTAAAAGAAATATTATCCTCTTTCCAATTCCAATTTGTGTTCATTTTCTAGTTTCATTCTCTCTAACTTATTCATTTACAAATAAGCTTCTCCAGTTTGACATCTGCCCTTCCCAGGTAGGGGGTGTGGCACTCATGACCAAGATCTACAGAGCACCAAAAAATGGAATCATTTCCAATCACTTTAGCAGAGGCGCTACAGAAAATTGCCTAAATGATTCTTCTTGTAGACCTTCGAGGGTTCAAGATGGTGAAGAAGGACCAGAAGAGGAAGTGGAAACTGAAACTTCAAGGACAAAGAGAGTAGGACAGAATTGTCAGGCAGGTGAAAGCTTCCAGCAAGAAACACTAGGACAAATCTTAGTTGGATTGATTAATAAATTGTCCCTTTCATTAAAAAAAAAAAAGCCATCATACTTATATTTAAAGATGGGAAAGGGCTTCTAAATGCCAGATGGATTGTGGCTTTTCTGTGACTATCCAACAAGAAAAATTTGGTGGGGGCAGAGGAGAGACCATTCCCTGATATACTTCAGGGGACTCCGCTCATTGAATCATAGGAAACCCTTTTCTCTCCTCAGTTTAGTTCTGACACAGCCAATATCCCATCTTCTGCAAGAAATCTGTCCTTAACATTAGTGCTTCCCCTCTGAGATTTTCTCCAACTTATAATGTATATATGCTGTTTGAATAGTTTTTCCCATGTTGTCCCCACAATAGATCGTGAATTCTTTGAGGAAGAAAGACTGCTTTTATCTTTCTTTGTAACTCCAGGACTTAACAAATTGTCATCACAGTAGGAGCTTAATAAATGTTTTCTGACTTGATTCTCTAGCCTCCAATAGACTGCTTCCACTCAGATTTTAGGTCTGAGACATAATTAGTGTCACAAATAGACCTGATGAGGTCCTTCTTTTAGGAATTGAGCTAGGGAAAGTCTGGAATTCTCCTTTCAAATGTTTTCCTTCCTTTTTATCCCAATGCATTTTACCTCTGGTACAAGCCAAGAATTTTTCACATTTTGATCCAGAAAACAGGCTCACTATTTATACAACAATAATCAGTGATGGACAAAGACCAAGAGCATAGCCTGAAATTCTTTAGAGTCAATGGCAATCCAGACTGGAAGGCAAGTCTGCTCTGTAGGGCAAATCCCCTGGTCTCTGTTTGTTTTGCATTTTCTTATCTCTTAACTTTTTCTTGGGTCTGGCTGAATTTCTAACTTTTACTCTCACCACTTAACCCCACCTTGCCCCTCATTCTTTTGTGGGTCTTTGCAGATGTTGCTTCTCACCTGCTGGATCTGTAACCCAACATTGCCACCTAGTGACTGGGACTGTCTCCTGCTTGGAACCAACATCTGGATTCTACATGCAAAGTCTGGATTCAGTAAAGCAGTGCCTCACAATAAACGGAAACATCCACCCATTGACAAGCGATACCGAATTAGAGAGTTACTAAGAAGCAGGATGAGATGGTCCGTTGACAGCGGGGAAAAGCAAAGGGTTGGAAGTGAAGAGTTCTGGGTTCTTGCCACTTCCTAGTTATGTGATTTGGGGCAGTGAGGAAATCTTTTGCTTTGATTTTAACAAAACTCTTGCCCCAGTTTCTCATGCTATTCCTCTGGATACGATGGAAAAGTGAGGGGCTAGGTAACAATGGTTAAGTAGCTGAGGAGTGAAACGTTAATGTTAGTTTTTAAGGAGATTTCTAATGGAGTGACCCAGAAATCTGTGCACAGTTCTGCATGGTTTAGGATTTTTATTAATTTTATTAATATTAATTATTACTAATAATAATTAATAATTTTATTGATACCTTCAACAAAGGCAGCAATGGGGTGCTCATCAAATTTTCTGTTAACACTACACAAAGCTAGGAATGACAATGGGTCAGTTTGCAATCGGGATCAAGAATGATTTCCCCAATGACCCCAAAACGATAGAGATAAATAAAGTATTACACTTGGGTTAAGAAAAATCAACTTTACAAGTTCATTGTGGGGGAAATGTGGGGGGAAATTTATCTTTAAAAATGTAAAATTAACTATAGAGAACAATAGAGTCACGATTGTTAAGAAAGCAAATACATTCTTGTTACATTAGTAAGTCAACAAACATTTTATTAAGTGACCACTAGGCGTCACCATTGTATTAAGTGCTGGGGATGGAAAGAAATGGAAAAAAAAATTCTTGCCCTCAAGATGCTGACATTCTAATGAGGGAGCCAACAAGCAAATAACTGTTATAGTCACTGAGCAAAGGCATTAAGGGAATAGGAAGAAGCCTCCAATAGGTGGTGGGATTGGAGCTGAGAACTGAGGGAATCCTGGTAACTCAGATAAGGAGGACACAGCCAATGAAAATGCAGTGTCCTTAGATGGAGTGTCAGGTGAGAAGAGGGGCAATTGGATAGTGGAGTACATAAGGATGACAAAGGCATAAGAAGAGTCATGAAGAGCAGAACTAGGAGATCATTATACACGGCAACAAGATTATACAACGATCAATTCTGATAGACATGGTTCTCTTCAACAATGAGATGATCCAAACCAGTTCCACTTGTTCAGTGAAGAGAATCAGCTACACCCAAAGAGAGAACTGATCTAATGACTGATCTAAGCATTCTAAAGAGCATCTGGAACTATGCCCAAATGGCTATCAAACTGTGTATACCCTTTGATCCAGCAGTGTCTGCAAAGCGATCATAAAGAAAGGGAGAAAGGCTTCCTATGTGCAAAAATGCTTACAAGCAGCTCTTTTTTATAGAAGCAAGAAACTGGAAACTGAGTGGATGCCCACCGGTTGAAGAATGGCTAAGTTATGGTATAGAGATGTTGTGGAATATTATTGTTCTGTAAGAAACAATCAGCAGGATGATTTCAGAGAGACGGAGAGACTTACATGAACTGATGCTAACTGAAATGAGCAGAGGCTAGAGGACATTGTATACAATAACAAGATCATGTGATGATCAACTCTGATGGATGTGGCTCTTTTCAATAATAATGTGATTCAGACCAGTTCCAATGATCTTGTGATGGAGAGAATCATGTGCATCCAGAAAGAGGACCATGGCTACTGAATGTGGATTACAACATAATATTTTCACTTGTTTTTGTTGTTGCTTGCTTGCATTTTGTTTTTTCTCATTTTTCCTTTTTTTAATCTGATTTTTCTTGTTCAACATGATAACTGAGGAAATATATATATATAGAAGAATTGCACATGTTTAACATATATTTGATTATCTGCTGTCTAGGGGAGGGAGGGAGGAAAATATGGAACACAAGGTTTCACAAGGGTGAATGCTGAAAACTGTCTTTGCATATATTTTGAAAATAAAAGGTTATTTTTTTAAAAAAGATACTGGATTAGCTTGTTTCCTTCTCCAAATCATTTTACAGGTAAGGAAACTGAAGCAAACAGGATTTTGTCTAAGGCTCCTGACTCTAGGGTTGGTACTCTATCCTGGACACCACCAAGTTGCCTCAAAGACCTTTTAGAGAGGTTTAGAAGAATCGGTTTAGAAAGATCAATTTGATGATACAATAGAGGATAGATTGGAGTTGGGAGAAACTTGAGATACGGAGACTAAGGAAAAGGCTATTGTAATCATCCCCAGATGAAAAGATGAGGAATTGCACCTGGGTGGTGACAAGGTCAAAGTTTAGAAGGGGTATATATGAAAAGAGTATGAATACATACATGAAAAGTATGTATGTATTCATAATAGCTATGAAAATCAAAGTTTAGGTGAGTTGGAAGATAGTGGTGTCCTTAACAATAATGAGAAAGTTAAGAGGGGAAGATTCAGCGAAAGAACTCTGGGAGATGACTAAGAACCATTATATTGAATTCCCAATCCTTCTATTTTTGTCTGCCTGCATTTTTGATTTCCTTCACAGGCTAATTGTACACTATTTCAAAGTCTGATTCTTTTTTGTACAGCAAAAAAACCGTTTGGACATGCATACATATATTGTATTTAACTCATACTTCAACATATTTAACATGTATTGGTCAATCTGCCATCTGGAGGAAGCGGTGAAGGGAAGGAGGGGAAAAGTTGGAACAAAAAGATTTGCAACTGTCAATGCTGAAAAATTACCCATGCATATATCTTGTAAATAAAGAGCTATAATAAAAAAAGAATGAAGTATGACAGTGTTAAGAATATTTAAAGGTTAGCTTCAAAGGGAAGGACTGATGAGTTCTTCTGCAAGCATCTTCCTTTTACAGTGGATATGGCTGCCATATCATACCATCCTACCATTCTGTACAAAAATTATGTACTGACATTTTTCTCACTAGAAAAGGCAATCAACCAATAATTTTCAGCTTAAATTGAACTCTTGGGTCCAAAAGTCTAGGTTCACTTACTATTTGATTTGGGGAAGCTTGTTTCACCTCTTCCAGTTTCATTTTTCTCATTTTGTGCTATCCAACTCATAGAGTTATCAAGAAAGTGTTTTGCCAAGCATGAATTGCTAGATAAATATGAATTATTATCCTGTCATTATCACCAAAAACTGAAATATCAGTATAAGCAATCAACTTATTGCTGGTTGCAATAACACTGGTAGCACAAGTAATTAATGTAGTTTTGGGAATACTAATTTAATTTACAATCAAGCACAGATTGGATTGATTAAAAGGAATTTATACATAAAAAAAGAAGAAATTTTGGAGGAAAGAATTCAATTTTGGACATATGGAGTTTGATAAGTCTATAGGATGTCCAATTTGAAATGTGTAATGGATGAATAGCTGGAGATGGGAAACTGGAGCTAAGGAGAGAAGTTAGAATAGGACAAATAGATCTTAGAATCAGGGGTAAAGAGATGAAATGAGTCCATAAGAACTGGTAAACCCACCAAGTAAAATAGTGAAGAGGGAGTAAAGAAGATAGGGGAAAAAGCCTTGGGGGATACCCATGGTGAACAGATGCAAACTGGATGAAAATCTAGCAAAGGAAATATGGAGAATGGTCAGCAAGATGGAAGGAGAATGAGGAAAGAGCAAGGCCACAAGAGCTTAGAAAAGAGAAATAAAAAGATGATTAACATCGTCAAAGGCTATAAATATAGAGAAAAAAGCAGGAATAAGAAAAAAGACATTAGATTTGGCAATTAGAAGTCACAGATACCTTTAGGTGAGTGATGAAGCGGGACTGCAGAAAGTTAAGATAGTAATGGGAAGCTGGAGCATTGATTACAGAGTGCCTTTCTTAAGGAGTTTACTAACAAAAGGGAGGAGAGATCTAGGATGACAACTAGTGAAGACGATCAAGTGAGAGTTTTTTGTTTTGCTTTGGAGGATGAGGGAAATAGGGGCACATTTGTAGGCAGGGAGGAAGCAGAAAAAAGATCGGAGATGAGTGGGAATGGGGATGAAGGAATAGGCAATCTGCTGGCTAAGACAGGATAGAGTGGGATCATTTATGCAAGGAGATGGGTTTTGGTAGGAAAAGCTACCATTTCAAGTGAGTGGGTGACGGAGGGGAGAGTAGAAGAAAGTAGCTGAGTGATGTGAGATGAAAAGAAGGCAAAAGAAGTTCTTGGAGAATGCCTTTCTTCCCTGTGAAATATGAAGCAAAGTTCTCAGCTAAAAGGGTGGGAACCATGAGGACTCCCGGGAGGCTTAAGGAGGGATGAAAAGGTTTGGAAGAGACACCTTGATGAGTGGGAGAGAAAATCCATCAGTCACACACACACACACAGAGAGAGAGAGAGAGAGAGAGAGAGAGAGAGAGAGAGAGAGAGAGAGAAATTGCCTTGCTACAGAAAGGGCCTGTTTGGCATTATGTACCATCAATCTGGGGTGGAGACCATCAGCACTTTTATGATTTTCTCCAATAGCATTTGAGTAGAAGTAAAGACAACAGATGATGAAGTAATCCAAGGCTGAGGATTGGGAAGTCCATACTGGTGGGACAGGGGAGCATGGGACTGGAGAGAAATTCCTGGAACCTGATTAACCAAAGGGTCAAGATGGAGAAGGTAGGAAAACATAGCCAGTGCAGGGGCAAAGATCGGGGAAAGAACAGAGAAGGAAAAGGAATGGAGGTTATGGTGAAAACAAAGAACAGAGTGAGGGCTCATAAGGTAGAAGAAAAGATGGAATGAAAACGATTAAGATTTCAGATAAAGCAATTTCAGGTTTGTCCAGCATAACAAGTGATATTCTCCTTGGATGCTGCTCTGATCAGACCATTTCTGGAATATTGGATTCAATTTTAAGGAATTAAGGAATAGTTTTCAGTTTTCAGTCACCTGGAGGGCATGGGGGGGGGGGGGGGGAGGGTTAATGGGACACAATACCAGTAGTGTGTTGGTAAATGTTTAATAATAGGTTGGGGAGGGAAAGAAGGTACTGGGGTACAAAAGCGTTCTAAGTTTACATCATTAATATCTATCTCCATTTTCTTTAGTCTAGAAAACCAATAAAACAAGCCCTGTTTTGTACTATTTACCAAACTGCAGTGTAAATGCTCTCTCCCTAAGTATAGCAAACAACAGTTCTTAGGAATAAATGCTCACATCGGAAATTTAACAATCAGGCTGTTAGGAGTAAATGTTCATGCTGGAAACTTATCAGACAACCATAGGCTGTCAGAACTGGCTCCACCATACTGACATTTGGACTGAACTAGTTTTTGTCAAATTACACATTATGCATTAGTGAAACTTTTTATTTTTATGATTAAAACAAATCATTTTCTTGGACTGCCATAGATCCTCTTGTGAACCACAGGAGTATAACCACCCTATTTTGGAAGTCACTGATCTATAGCAGTAAGTTTTAAATGACTTGCCCCTTCTCTAGAATTTGTTTTTCCTTGGACATCTAGACCAGGACACAGCAATGAGGAAAGTACCTCTTCCCACCCATACCCATCTTTGATCTTTCCCAGAGAAAGTTATGACAAACCTGAAGGACCTCCAACTTCTGTTTTCCTTCTCCTGAGCACAAGTCAGAGACACAGTTCTTCAGAATGGACTTTCCTTGAATGTTTGAGATTTCCTAAATTCTAGGCACATATTAATGTGCTTACTGAATCAACCAGTTAATCAATAAGCATTAATCAAATGTCTGTGTCAAGCACTGTGCCAGGTGCTGAGGACAAAAAGATAAAAATTATTTTTCTCAAGCAGCTTATATTCATTTTATTAGGGAAAATATTTACTTATCAGCGTTTACAGAATAAACACAATAGAGTAGTGTAGAGAGGGATGATAGCTTTATTTAGAAGACGCTGCTTAAGCTGCAAGTTGGAGATTGTAATGTGGGAGTGGGTCTGGAGATGAAGATTGACCAGACTGCTTAATATAGAAAGAGTATTAACTCACTCAGGAGGATATGTGAATGGGCTTTAGTAGCCAAACTTTGTTTTATTCTAGAGACAAAGAGGGGTCACTGACATTTATCAATTAGAAGAGTAACATGGCCAGAATGCCACCTAAAGAAAATCCCTTTGGCATCTTGATGGAAATAGGTCAATGCAATCATGCAGGAGAGAGAAGGCAGAGAAAAGGGGATTTCTTAGAAATGGGAAGATTTGGTGGCGAATGGGCACTTCGCAGCAGGAGAATCAAGCTTAACATTTAGATTGAGAAAAAAGAAGATGGCTGGGATGGGGAAAGGGAAGGACAGAGGAGGGGAGAAGTGAGTGTGTATCTGTGATTAAGGAGGACAATCTGCCGGAAAAGAGAGGAGGGGACAGGATAACAGGAGCTTGAAAGTGTTAGGCACTGGTGAAAAGAAAGATCATCTCATTATGTCTCAAAGAATCCAATTGTTTAATGCTTTATTTTCAAATATGAGATCTCCCTCTAAATAAGGAATAAACTGCAATGTAAAATAAATGTTCCTTTCACTTCATCTTCAGAATCCTATCAGAACTTTGCACTTTAAAGGCAAATGGGTATTTAATAATGATGGGCCTATTATACAAACGTCAGATTTGAGTGATCCTTAAGAATTATCAAAAAATCTATGTAAAAGACACCAAATGTCTATTACAAGGAAAACAGAAGAGACTGCAATTTCCCAACTAAGATATATTTTACATCTGAAACGTAATCAGATGGTGGAACCCTAGTATATTTTAGGATTTAATCTTAACTTTGAAGAATTGTGCATTTATCCCAAGATCTACAAATGAATACATCCTGAGGGAACCAGATTTATTACTATTATATTGCCTGAACTAACACTTTTCTCTATCTTCCCCTATTTCCAGCTTTAATTAGAAAAAAAATCAAATTGCTTCAAAAAACAGTAGACTGGAGCTATACCTAGAAATGAGGAATTGTTGCTATTTATAAATCCAGGTGAAAAGTTCTAGTAGTAGTTCCATAGCTTGAAGGTATATAAAAGAAATTATTCCAATACTAAAGAAATTCGGGGAAGAAAAAAATTTTTTTTAAATATTCCAACTTGTGAACAAAAATTTTCTAAAAGTATATAACTAAACTAAAAATCTATTTGTTTGATCTTTTGGCACACACTGACGTAAGGGACCTCAAGCTATAACCTAATATCTGAAATTATCTATGGTAGATGACAAAAACAAATGAAAAATATAAATTTTAATACTGTTTCAAGTCAAAGTGTACTGAAATAATCGCACAACATAGTCAAAACATATTTATTACTTTTTAGTGTAATTTTATACACTCCATTACAGATACAAGAATATAGCCATATTTACAGGTAATTGAAAATAAATCAGCATTTTCAAACCCCACATCTAAAAACAATAGTTTAAATCCTAAACTACAATTGTTGTGGTATGCAGAGTGAATTACTTCTTCCCCTTAGAAAATAGTTCCTTCAACATTAGGGTTAGGCTTATCAGTAGAACAAGAACTGATTTTCTCTGTAAATGATCTAATTCTTTAAAATTATTTCCTTCCCAAGGAAGAAGTTATAAACTTTAGTGGCAAAAATGTCAAAAAGTTAAATTTCACTGGCAACAAAAATTTCTGGGATATAAACATTAAAAATCAAGGAGAAAAAAAAAAAATCAGCCAAGTTCATTCCCATTCCTCCCTCTCCCCTAAACCTCCAGCAAAATGTTTTTGTTTTGTCTTTTTAAATCTCTAGTTACAGCTTGATATATACTTTTCAGTTCTTGGGCAGTCATAAAAACTATGTACTCCAGAATTTATTACTTAAAAATTAATCAAGTATAGTCTATGAGCTTCAAAACTTTGAAAAATTGGAGTAATGTAAAAAACAAAATGTTCCAACACTTAAAAAAAAAAAGAAGAAGAAATTTCTCAAGAAACCTTCCATGGAAAGATTTTCAAAAAATTAAAACAGGAAATCTTCACAAAATTCACTTGCTTCTAGTATCACCTAGAACACTTGTTTTCAGTGTTTAAAAGTATGCATTCAAGTTCTAGTAATTATTAAAAAAAAAAAAAAAGTTCCCAAGAGCCCAAGGTAATTTTCTTTTTGAACTGTCAATGGTGCCCACTAAAATGAGACACTAATGGCACTAGTGTGCAAATCCAAAACTGTGGACTATTCATCCAATCACAGAAGAAATAAAACGATAGTGATGCTATAATGCCAACAGATGAACTAAATATAAAATGGGACAATGTCTATTTTAATAGCACTGTCATATTCCCAGGTTGCTTCCCAAAAAAAGGGCGGGGGGGGGGGGGGGGGGGGGGGGGTGGTAGGTTAACAACTGGACACCATGTTTTAAACAAAAGTTTAGAGCTATAGAAAGGTTATAGATAAAAATTATGGGAAAAATCAAATTGAAAAAAAATTCCAATTTAGAAATTTTAGTTTTTCAATGTTAATCTCAGAAATACACCACTTATGCATTTTTAAATTAATCTTCCATAGGGTACGGTTACTTATTTTAGAGGCATGAACATAAATATATATGTAAATATATGTATACATATATACACACATATATTTTAATGGAGATGTACAAAGTGGCAAAGATCAAAAAATGTTTCACATTCGCAAACTGTACTCAAATTTAGCTTAACTCACAAGAGAAATCACCATCCACTTCCGTGAACATTTGCCTAGAATACCACAAAATAAATTACCTACTTCTTTCTAGGAAAGGCACAGTGCTGAAATAGTAAGGAGTAACAGGTCTAGTTTAATACAGCTCTTAAAAGTTACATTTGAAACAACTATTTCCAAGTCTAGCATACAGTACCAGTCTCAAAAGTATGAACATTTCGTGTGATATTTACCTTTTCTGTTACATTCTGAATACTTTTAAAAGGGGGAAAACCCATAAAAATTACTTTGTGCTCAAATAGTCGACAATTCTCTAGAGGTTAAATACAAATTTTAAATTTCTCTTAATTACACTAGGATTTTGTTGCAGTTTTGTGAATATCCAATGTATCTTACTTACATTTTAAAATTTGATTTAAAAAAAAAGGACTGAATCTTAAAACTCTCAGAGACACTTGATACAGAAACACCTTAATGTATCAGAAACAAGTGACTCTGGTACTCTAAGTCAGTATCCCATCATGTTAAGTATATTACATTAGTGTCCAAGATATTAAAATAAGCCCTTGGTGCTGGCAGTTGTGAAAGCACATGAGTGTATGCCCCAACAGAAGAAATCTCTCTATGGAGAAAAGTATTTCAAGTCAAGATTTTAAAATAAAAAGATTTTACTGCATACAAAAACTATTGAGATTTATACATATCTGGCAGTGTCATGCTAATGCCATGTGAGGACTAATGAAGATTTTAGCAAAGGAAAAAAAAGCCAAGTTGATTTTGTAGTAGCAATAGTTTCTTTTTTTATTTTTAATATACTTTAGGAAACAATATACAAAGCTGAGCTTTCCACCATTTCCAGATAACAGTGGGATGCTCCAATTACACAAATTTAGCGTTTTGTGATGGCTAAGAACAGCAGTCAGCACCAGACTTGAACAGTTAGCTACAACACAAACATCCTTCCAAATGAAATGTCATAATAGCAAGACAGGTAAACCAGGGTTTAACATATGACAACCCTTGGGGATGTTTCGATCATTCTTGTTGAATGTCGTATTTCATTAAATATTTTATACAGAATTTTTTGTTTACAAGTTTTAAACAAAACTTCTCTTGAGGGATTATTTCAATTAAGTACAAATGTTCAACAAGAATAGTTCTGATAAGAATCCCCAAGTAGTCAAAATCTAATATGCGCTGACCGAAGGAAATGAAAAGTAACCATTTTTTTTGTTTTTTGTTTTAACATGTTTATTACAACAGATACAATTCACATCTGACTAGGTTTTTTTCCTCTTTCCCCTCCCACAACCATGTTCATTGGGCTATTTCCTTATATTTTGAGCAATCAATGTACTTTCAGCACACATGCCCAGCAGTACTAGAAGTCCATTCTTACAGGGTGCAAATGGAAATACATTTCAATAATTTATACAAACAAGTGGGTTATGCTCAATCACTGCAATTTTAAGCTACTGTACACAGGAATGAAAAGATTATAGAAAAAGTGCCATAGCAACAGTGCCTTAAGAAAAGAGAAAATTAGAAGCATTAAAAAAATGGATAAAATCAGATCTAGGATTTCAGAGGGGAAATGGAACACAGAAAATGAAAAACATTTCTCTGCAAAAACAGAAATGGAGAAGCACTGCTCTTGATTGGGTGCAAGTGTGGAAACAGTTGTTTCATGATATTTTGTACACTGCCCAAACTGTTCCAAATTGTTGCAGCCTTAGACACAGATCGCCTGGCGCCTGCACTAAATTTTCGGAAATGCAAGATTTCTGAATGATAAATTAACCCCCAAAAATTAAAAAAAAAAAAAAAAAAAAAGCTAATTTTGCAGACAGGTTTACATGTAAAAGGCTAGGTATTTAGCCACCTCAGCATTGATTAGTTTTGGATGTCTAAGCTCTGATACACATGGCTTCCCATGGCTTCACTCTACAAAACATATTTACAACGTGAAGAATACATCTACAAGAAATCTACATTTCAGGGGTATTACAAATCAATCTTGTAGCTTTCCCCTGAATTGACTTTCATGTCCCCATCCCCTTGTCATTTCCATTGCCCAGCTTAACGGTCCAAAGTCTACTGAAATGCAGCTCAAAATTGTTAAGATTGGGCAACCAGTTCCTGTACTCAAAACCATGTGCAATTATTCACATCTTCACACCATGAAGGAATTCTGATTCTTTAGCTTTTCAAGTTCTTTAATTTGTTGTCTCAAAAATAGTATCCTGAAAAATAAAATAAATGATTAAAACTTATTTCCCAAATACAACATTAGTCAAATTAGCTACATCTTTTAATCTTTGAATTATAAATAAAACTTATCTGTGAATATACATGTTTCATACACTAACATCAGAAAAAATCTGCCAGCCAAAGAATATAACAAGGTAACAAAATTTAACTATAATTATGTAATTAGTTGCCTGATCTAAGTTTTTTAAAGTGTAAAAACAATTTGATAGATGTTCCATACAACATTTTCCTATGTTGAAGACAAAAGTTGGTACCAAGATAATCAAACAGCTTTCTTAAAAATGAATTATACTGCAATACCACAGAATATAAGAATATAATGGAAAAAACAATATACTTCAAAACACCAGAATCATGAGAATCTAAGATAAATCAATTTGCCATATTATAACATTTTGAGTTATTATAGAAACAGTAAAAGTAAGCTATCTTAGCAACTATGAAACTGTGATGCTCAAAGAATGGGTTATAGTTAATAATAACATAATCATTAGCCTCCTCAACTATCTTAAATACAAGATAAGTCAATATAAAGAAATCATTATTTTTACAATAAATCATGTGTTTTCAGAAATTCAATTACATTGTGTAGTATAAAAAGCTGCAAAGAAAGACTATTGTTGCATCTTATGCTATGGTAAGACTTTTAAAAAGGCAAAAAAAAAAAAAAAAAACCACACACACACACACACACACAAACCCCAAACCTCAAACCTTCTATGGGCAAATGTACCCCTGACAATCCCTTAATCCCTTGGTTGGCTTTAAATTTCTCTAAGGGAAAAAAAAAAAAAAAAAAAAAAAAAAAGCTATTCCTTTTTATTAAGAGGTATGAGTCTAAAGGAGACATGTTGGACCCATGGATAGATTTCAGGGAACCCTCTCTATTTTCACTAATCTCTAATTGAAATTTACTATTTCTTTTTTTTTTTTTTTTTTTTGCATTTCTTTCAATAATTTAAAGACATTACGCAAAAGATCAATAAACTTAATCAGACTGACAAAGGGATCCATGACACAAAAATCAGGAGTCATGCCCTAGAGGCTGAGTCTTTTCTTGGGTTATAATCCATAGTCTTCCCTAATTTACTTCAATACTTTAAATTATGTAGAATTGCCTTTGTTTTCTTATCCATACAGAACTAACTGAAGGATGAAACTCCTTCCCAAAAATCCCATATCTTCACATTTGGAAGGAGGAAGAGATGAGGGTGACAGGGGTAATAGCAGGTGGTTTTAATTTTGGGGGGCTCTTTGCAAAGCTAGAAAAAAAAGAAACCAAACAGCAGCTCACCAACTTTCCTTCTTTTTTTTTCTTATTCTTTATTACAACAAATGGTTCAATGAATAAAGGAGAGAAACAATACAGAATTTAATAGTAATAAAATCAACAAAAATAAAAAACAACAAAGCAACAATCTTTTCTGCCCCTTTCCCAAGGAAGACCACCTGGTTCACCAGTGTCTAGTCCCTGGAGACGCCTGTAACGTCAAACACCTTTTCTTGGGAGTGCAAGTACACCTAGATATCAGGGTTGAGAATCCAGTGCAAAGGTTGCAATTTTTTTTACAGATGGGCTACATGGTACAAGACATACATGCCTGTTCCCTTGGCTGGTGGGAACAGTTCTGTGGCTGCTGTGGAGAGGGAAAAGAGAAGACATGACACTGACCAAAAAAATCCTACGTATAAATATGGGGGAATGTCCCTAATGACGTAACAGTACCATAACTAAATTCCCATCACACCTTGGAAATCTGGCCCATACTGACCAACTCCTTTTAGTTCCTGTGTCATTTATCATCTGTAAACACTCATTTGGGCAGTTATTTATTGGGCAGTATTGTTATTTATTTCATGTCTATACATCTTATCTCAACAAAGCTTAATAAAGGTAGAAGTTACATAAAAGTCCTTTGTAAATCTTCCTCAGTCCCTGAAATGATGCAATAAATACTAAATACTCCATTTCTAAAAAATCAAATGAAACAACCTTAACAGAAATTTAGTTCTATCTGAAAAAGAGTATAGCAACTTCAATGAAAAATTCCTAGTTAACTGAGGTTTTACATTATAATTACTACAAATTAAGAACTAACATTATTTCTGTCCCTATTTTATGAAAATGACATAGTGATGCAAATTAGGACTAATTTCACAAGTGTCAAACTCTCTGCCAAAATGCATAGCCAGAAGATTCCGTACTTAGGATGAAATCTCATTCTTTCCTCAGTTAACCATAAATAGCACATGTGTTTCTGCAATATGCTTCTTCAGTGTTCCATGATAAGAAATGGAACTCCTCCAGAGTGTTTCACTGACTTAAAGCAACACACGAATACAGCAAATTAAAAAAAGTCTGCTTTTGTTTTACTATAAGCATTTTTTTCCAATGAACAAAACTTTATTGTACATTACCTAATATTCTTTGGGAACCTGAAGTTCAAAAACGGTGTGAACAGTGGTCTTAATTGCAGAATCATTAAATTTTACATTTGAAAAGGACTTTACAAAGTTTTCTAATACAAATACAACCTTAAACAAATCTCTATAAATGTAGCTTATAGTCAAGTATACACATGAGAAATGGAGTAAAGTATTACATGGGTTCTCCTCACTCTAAAATTGGCAGGAAGTTTAAAATAGCATTATTCACATTGCCTAGTTCAATAATGAAAACATGTACTTACCTTGAAAAATTTCATAAAGTTGCTGTGCAAGACAGACAACATGCTTAATGAAATGTTTATTTTGTGTTAAGTCACATAAAAATAAAAGAGGCAATATTCTTAGTGGCATAGCAGTACAATAATGTACAAATTAGCAGGGACAAAGTAAAGTAATTGAATTTATTGGCTTATACATATACCTTACAACTTTTTACAACTTTAAATGTAAGAATGTAATATGCAATATATCCTAACTTGCCATAATCAATTATATGACTGGGCATGGGATTCAAAAGATTTTGACATATATTCCTTAATTCTTCATCATGAAACGACACTTTTATCACATTGGATATTAAGCATACCTTTGATGAACAATCCATTTTTCCAAGTCTAGCCTTGATTATATTTATCCCATAAGTTTTCAATGGAGTTTAAATCAGGCAAGTTCCCAGGCCACTGAAGCTTGTTTATCTCCATCTCTTAGCATGATGAAATGCAATGTTGCAATATTCCATCTCCATTAGGAAATTATCATAATCCTGCTTCTCGACACATGAATACATCAGACTTCATCATTCTCTCAATGGTAGTAACAAGATTTCCAGGAGCACTGGAAAGAAAAAATCCCCAAAACTTTTTTGGGAGGTGGATATTTTATAGTCTGATGAAGATGCCCTGATCTTATAGACTATCTGGATGTCTTCTGACAAAGAGTTCTGGCACAAGCTTGAATGAAATTGTGAGTTTCATCAGTAAAAATTTTCAATCTTTTTTCAACCTTCGGTTCTCTAGTCTTTATGTCTTGCCTCTGACAAGAGGTTGTTGTTTTTTTCTTTCACCACAATGATAAATATAAATTGGTAATTTAAAAAAAAACTGATCTTCTCATTAATTCTTCT
Organism: Antechinus flavipes; assembly: GCF_016432865.1. NCBI lineage: Eukaryota > Metazoa > Chordata > Mammalia > Dasyuromorphia > Dasyuridae > Antechinus > Antechinus flavipes. The sequence goes on along the minus strand of NC_067402.1, from coordinate 64,476,642 downwards.
AGCTTCAAGAAGCCTATGATGTACTGTAAAGATATCAATGACAAGCCCTTCCGTCGCCATGCTTCTCTGAAGGTCTTTGCATGTTTTCTGAGAATTAATCAAACTGTTTTTCAACAATAGTTTGTCAGTTCTTGGCATTGTACTTTGTTTTTGATGACATTTTCCTTTGTGCTTTGATGTAACTGATCTTGTTTCATTGTAGACTTGAATGATCATTTAAATGTTGACTTCCCCACATCAATAGCAGCTGCAATATCTAACAGTCATTGAAGTGTGCTCTTTAAGAACTACAATTTTTGCATGTTTCCTTGGAGTAATATCCATTCTTAAAAACCACAGAATTAAAAACACAACAAGAGAGCAATGAAACATGTGTACTGTAGGAAATTCAGCACTCAACTGAGACAACTAACAAATGGAGAAATCAGCTCAATCTGATTTTGGGTGATCAATGACAGATGTTCTGAGTCAACCTAGTTTATCAATAGAAGTATACAGTCATGACCATTGTTGTCACTAAATACCTTATCAAAATTATTTGTCCAAAGTTACACACACATACACCATGTTATAACTAAAAAAGCTGTATAAACGTAAGTTTAGTTATCAACTGGAATGTTATTTAATTATTGGAACATAGTAAAAAATATGTCAAGGGAAATTAGGGGAATTAATAATTTATGATTATGTTCAACAATTTAATTGAAAAAAAGGCAGAGGATTAAAAAAAAAAGAAATACTTAAGCAAAATCTTACCTTTGCTCACGCAAAGTTGCTTGAATTTCACATACTCGGACTAAAGATCTTAAGTTTTTTAATTCAGTACAAATTTCTGACATATGAACACTTCCCATGTTATGAGCGTCTTCCCGCAATCTTGATGCCTAAGTGTATATGAAAATTCTTTTTAAAATTAGGAAAATGTTCTTTTTTTTTTTTTACAAAGTATTTATGCAACTTTTCTCAATTAACAGTAATGTGTAGCATGGGATTATAAAGTAATCAGGCTAAACTAAATGACATCAGAATAAAGAGTAAAAGTTTACTAAGAGATAATTATCTGTATATGAAGGACAGAGATTTCATTATGAAATTTCTATTTTTCCCTGACTCACCAAAGCATAAACAGATAAGATTTCAAGACAGAAAGATTCTAACTCAAGGAAATGTAAATTAATGACTTAGGGCATCAAAGAGAGTAAAGACTAAATTTAGTAGTGCTAATAGCATACAATAAGAGTGCTTTCCATAAATGTAAAAACAGGATTTCTTTGATGCCATCACTTGAAAATCATGAAAAGGAAACTAGGCCAGCCTTTTCCAAACCACAGACATTTATCCTAACAGGATTTCAGTAAATTGATAGATTAAATCATAAGTGGAATTAGGGATATTTGAATAAGGTACAGTAATCATATTTTCTCAAAATATATCCATAGAGTGCTGAGTCAAGAATGCTCTAGACATTGAAATTAAAATGGTACTTCTAGAAAGCCAATTGAAAACCAATTCTCACCTCAAATGGGTCTATACCCTTTGTCTTCAAACATAAAGAAAACTTTCCTATTTTGACTATCTCCTTCATTCGTATTTACCTATCTTATCTTAAAATTGAGTTTATAGCTCAATTACAAAATCTGTAACACAATTCCTGGCCTGCAGAAGGCATTTAACAAATGCTTGTTTTTGATCAATAATTTTTGTTATCATTATTCTTGGCTTAACTGAAGAATTTTCAACACTGCTGAACATTTCTCTTACTAAAACTTTCTTCTCTTGGTTTCTCTGATGTGATATTATCAGTTTCCTGATAAGCAAAATTAGATTAGGTTAAATTATCTCCAAAGTCCCTTCCAGCTCTACATCCTATACAGGCTTTAATGTTCCCCTACTAGCAACTAAATGTGGACATTTTCTATGATTTGGCATTTCTAAGTGTGCCAACATGTCTGAATGTAGTCCCATAACTTCAAATTTTAAACTGAATTCATATTCCTACTAAAACTACTTTCCCTGTGGGTATTTAACATTTTTCAAGTTATCCAAGCTCAAAATGCTAGAATTTTTAATTCATTCTCTCTTTACTTTTCTCTAGCCCTCTTCAATATCCCACCAGCTGTTAGGCTTGGTTTTGGTTCACAAAATTATGCCTACATAATACTGTACCCTCTGCTATTCAGCTTTCTTTTGTTTATTATCTCCCACACCTTCCCCTCACCCTTAATTAAAAATTCCTTATGAGCTGGTACTATTTTTCTTTTCATTTATTTCCTCAGCACACAGCACAGTGCCTAGTACATAGGAAGTACTTAATAAATGTCTAATTATTGTAAGACACCAAGTCCCATATATTATTTCCTTTTTTGTTTCTATCTTTTCCTTTCTATATCTACTGCTACCATCCTAGTAGAGTCTGAAACTTAAGCAATAATCTCCTAATTGGTCTACCAAGCCTTGAATCAACTTTTGCAATCACTTGATGCCATCAGACTAATTTTCCTTACTAAAAAAGTTTTCAACAGTTCTCTATTGCTTCTAAGATAAAAACCAAACTCCTTGGTTTTGAATATGGTTTTAATGTACCATCACTCCAATTACTTACCTTTCTGAATGCTCTACTACAGATAGAAAATGTTTGATAACTTCCTCCCTGCACAATTTTTGTTAGAGTTCTCTATGCACTCCTTACCCAAAACCCTTTTCTAATTGCTCTGTCTTCTTCTCATAATAAATAAGTCTTCTCAGCTTATTTCATCTCAGTTATGCCACTCTCCTCTAAATCATAGAATTTATTACAAATGCACTTATAGGACAATTAATCATTATTGGCAGCACAGGTACTGAGAAAGCCTCAGTCAGAAGGAGCTAGCCTAAAGCCTCACTTTTGACACATAATGTCTATTTTACAACTAGCAAGTCTCACAGTTTCTCAGTGTCCCAGACAACTAAGATTCTAAGTTGCAGAATAAATGTATGCTAACTTTAGTAAAAAGTTTCCTTACTTGGACCTATATATAGAAGACCTCAGGTTTGAGCCAAAAATCATTAATATAACAATGTAAGAAATTAGAGCAAGAGACAGCATTATATTATCATTTTAAAAAGTAAATTGTTCCAGTCAGAAGACAGGGACTATGTTTCTTATTCTGGCATGGTCCCTACAATATCTCAACTCAATGCTTTACATATGGTAGATAATTAATAAATGCTTGATTAATCACAAAAAATTGATTAATCACAGTTGAACCAAAATACTTCTGAAAGGGAAGGGAGCAAGGGTTTTCAAAGTGTATACAGAATCTTGATTTAATAAAACTGTAGGAATCAAGGAATAGGTCTTCATTGAGGACATCAAGCAATTAGAAAGTAATTTCAAGGAAGTTGAGGAAAGGGGAGGAGATACATGATATTTTTACTAGTTAGTGTTTGTAAAGATCCTCAACTACCTCAAGGCCTTATAGGCATACATATATATCTTTCAAAATGTTTTGAGTATTCCTTTTGAAACTTTTCTTACATTTTAATACATGGTATCAGTTGCTTTTGACTCAACAATTACTTAAAAACCCTGTTGATTTCAACTCAGCAATAACTTTTACAATTTGTAAAGTCCTCTTTTATTTTCATTCCCATAAGTCAAGAAAGGCCTTTTAAATTATATCCAACAATTTTGATAGCCTCTTAACAGTGCTTTCCACCTCCCTATTTAATAGACTAATCTTCATTATACAAATTCTATCAAATCTCTGCTCAAAAGCCTGAAACAGAACATTTTTTTTAAATCAAGGAAAGTTCAATCATTTATTTAACAAGCATTTAGCTTAAAAAATTCCTCAGCTTAATATTCAAAGGCTCTCCATAATTTGATGCCATTCTATTTTTCTAATCTTATTCCATACTATTCTCCTTCCACATATTCTATACTCCAGACCATGGCACTACACTATTTACATGACCCATATTTTCCTATAATGAAGATGCTAGGAACAATATTCCTCTCCCCTCCATCTGTTCTACCATTCTTTCCAGAACAATTCAAATATCACTTTTATGAGCTCTTTCCCAAAACTCAGTAATGATTCCCCATCTTCTCCCTCCCCTTCCCCACCCGGAAGTTCAAGCACCTGGGCATCACTATTCTTATGTATGATGCCCACATCTTAAGTTATTTGTATGTGTCATATTTCTCTTACTAAATTGTAAGCAAGTAGGACCCAGATGTCTGATTCTCAATTTAATGCTATTTGCAGAATAATACACTGCCTTCTTTAAAATGACCACAGTTTTTTTAGTCCCAGTTTACTATGAATTTAGAAGCCTATACTCAATATAGGTCAGATCTATTATATTCTTTAATGGATTTTCATTGCATTATATGTAGCTTGAAAAAAATTTGGTCAGGAAACAAACATATCTGTTTCTATAAAAAGACTTTATTAAAAGCTCTAGAAAAAGAATTGAACTTAGTATTTTCAACATTCACCCAAAGATCTATATATTCTGGCATTTAAAATATGTACATACCTGCTTTTCTGCATGATCTGCAGGCCATCCTTGAACGTGTTTTATAAGATTTTCATTGAAGTGTGCTGCTAGGGTAGGTGTTAATGAACATGTAGGTCGGGTAGATGAATTCTGTGGTACAACTGTTGCATTAGATGCATTACTACTAGAAGTATGATTTGGACCAGGAGATGGACTTCTCTGACTACTGAAAGACAGAAAGAATTATTTCAAAACAGTTGATAAGCATTCTGAAATGGCTGTTGTGTCATAATGAAATACATTTTTAAAAACTTCCATATTATAGATCCGTCCAAGAAAGTCAATTTACATATAAAATGATTTAAGACAAAAAATATAGATTCAATGGAAATAGGATCATTCTACTTAAAAAAACAACAACAAAAAAAAGCCCCTTTAAAAATAGTGCCTTAGTCAAACCTCAATTTGGCTGACCCTCAGGTTCCTTCAGGAAAACATTGTCAGATGATATAAATCCAGACTTTTTACAGCAGTAAAGCACAGCTGGCAATACCATTTTACAAGCAGAATTATATTTTCTTGCTACTGAAGTATCTTGCATCAAAGTATGTCTGATTCTCCATGATTTCATTTTCAGTTTTCTTGACAGATATACTAGAATCACTTGCCATTTCCTTCTTCAGCTCATTTTACAGATGAGGAACTGAGGCAACCACAATTAAGTGACTTATCCAAGGTCGCACAGTTAGAAAGTGCCACATTTGAATTCAGGAAGTTAAGCCCTTTAAGCCCAACACTCTATCTGATGTGTCACTAAGCTGTCCCCTAACTGAATCTACTTCTGGTATCATCTCCAATATAAAAAGAAAAACAATTAAAAAAAAAAAAAAAAAAAGGACTTAAGAGCCACATTAGGTTAAAGAGACAATCTATGTTTACAAAAATTTACTAAAAACACCAAGTAATCCTGAGGTATTACGCAATTAGAATTTCTATTGTTTTATAAAAAATTCAAACCCAGTTAAGTCTACTTTTCTAGAATGTTGTTTTAATTAATAATGTAAGGTTTCTATGTGTATAAATAATAGTTTAATGAGAGAGATATTTCCAAATATCATTGGTTATAAAGCAGTTATATCTGATTTACTTGACAAAAAGATATAATTTAAAATAAAAAAGATATAAAATGAATCGATCTTATTGTATTTATTTTGCACATTTCCTCCCAACTTTGAGGTACAAATATGGAAAATTTTCTTCTATGAATAATAGGTCCCCTAACCAAACCTCTGTGGACAATGTTTCAATCTAGCCGAACTCATTTCTCAATGATGAATATACTTTCACCCCATCATACCTGCAATCTCAGTGATTCTAAACTCCTGACTCCTCCCTTATCCCTATCACCTTCAAACCAATCTCCCAAACCCCTCATACTCCAGAGTGACCCAACTATTCATTGTGATCTCGAGAATGCTTGCTCCATAGGTAATTGGATTTCATCCTAAATCTTTTCTTTGTCCAAGTACTTTCTCTATCTTTTTACACTTCCTGAGAATTGGCTCCCTCTGAATGACAGAACCTCCTGGGAGCACAGGCAACACATTCAACTCATATTCTCTACCTTAATCACCCTGCCTCTTTCAGGCTCTCTTTCTACTACTGACACTCAGTAATCACTCCTCCTCCGAAGTTCGTTCAATCAGTATCACCCAATTAAGATTATGGTAGCTGTCAATGGATCTCCAAAATAATCTCCTTCTTTGCTTAGTAAGTTCAGTGCCTTTCTCAGTCTTCCCTAACTCCTACCCTCATATTAAGGGTTTAATATACATCCTGAAGATCTCTCAAATAATCTAACCTTCCAATTCCTCAAATCACTCATTTCCCTTGATCTATTACTCAAGAAAGAGATGGCCATACCCTTGATCTTGCCATCAACCTTAAATATTCTTCATGCATGTTCATGAAATCTGAAATGTCTTTATCTGATTATAAATTTGTTGTCATTCCAATTCACTTTCAGCCTTGCAAATCTAACCATGATTCTCTGTTATTGCCTCAATCTCTCCACATTGCTCCACATCTCAGTTCTTTCACAGATCATTACCCTACAATGGGTGCCCTCTCTGTCCTTTCCAATCTTGACCTTTTGGTGAACTAGTTTTTCACTCTATACTTTTCTTCTCTGGAATCCCTTTACCCCTTTATCCCACTGAAGATCATGCCTTCCAATCCTCAGCCTTGGATTATTCCCACTATCTACTCTATAGCCTTTGATCCTCATCAAATCTGCTAAATAAAGCTGGAGAAAATCTTAAAAACAGGCTAAAAGGATCCATTACAAACTTATGTTATATAATCTTAACTGGACCTTAACTATAGCAAAGCAATACCTCTCTAATCAATTTACTTGTCTACTCACAAAGCTTTTTCCAAACTTTTTTCTTCTCCCTCAAGCCTTCTTCTGGAAGGCCACTCTCCCTCCATTCTCTTAGTTGAGAACTCTGCCTTTTGTTGCACTTAAAAAATTTGAGCCCATTAGCCAAAAATTTTCCCGCATCTTATAAATGCTTTCTGTTACTCTGTCGTTTACCTTTATCTGCTGTGAAGAGGCAATCCTGCTCTTGGCCAAAAAAAAAAAAAAAATCCCTCTATATGCACAAGTTGCCATTACATCCTTTCTTTCCAGGAGACTGTCTCCATATCATCACTCCTCTAATTTTCAATCACTTTCTGTTTAGTGGCTGCTTCCTTAAAAAAAAAAAACTCATTTGATCCACCCACCCTCCATGGCTCTTATTTTCTATCTGTTCTCCCTTTTGTGGCTAAAATCCTTGAAAAGATTTCCTTGATTCCATCTTCTAAGTTTTTGTAACCACTACTCTCTCCTGGCTTTTCTCCTCCTATGTGAGTGTTCAGACTTGTGGCTCCTCTTCTGGAGTATGAGGAGTTGAGGAGTTTGGGAGATTGTTTGAGGGCGATAGGGATAAGGGAGGAGTCAGGAGTTTAAAATCACTGAGATTGCAGGTATGATGGGGCGAAATTTAAGGCTCTTCATCCAAGTCTTAGCTGCTAACTGTTCTTTCCTGAGCCCTCTTCTGTTCTACATTTATACTCTTTTGGTCTTTTGTCCACTCCCACAGTTTCAATTATCATTTCTATATCGATGAATTCCAGATCTGTGTGTCCAAACTTAACATCTTCTGACTTCCAGGTCCACATCTCCAAATGCCCAATAGACATCTTAAACTATGTCTCATAGTTATCTTAAACAAAATATGTTCAAAACTGAATTCATCAGCTTTCTCCAAAAGCCTTCTTCTCTTCCTAACTTTCCTATCAATGTTTAAAGTTACCACCATTCTCCCCAGTCAGAAATGTCAACCCCAACTACTTCCTCACTCTCACTACCTAAGCCCCACCCCAATCACCTGTCCAATCTGGCAGTTTCTATCTTTGTCACATCTCTCCTATCTACTCTCTGCCCTCCTTTGACATTGTAACTACTCTGGGGCAGGCTTCACCATCTCATGCTCGGACTACACCTTGAAACACCCTTCTAGCTGATCTCCCTGTCCTAAGTCTCCCCCAACTCCAATCCATCCTCCACTGAACTGCAAATTGATCATAAAATCCAGATCTGACAATGTAAACTTCCCAAATATTCAATAGATTTCTATATTATCTGCTGTAACAATACAAAGCCCTGTGTATCTTTCAAAGCCTTTCATAAGCTGGCACCTTCTCACCTTTCAGGTCTTATACCTACTTCCCTCTTTTCATGTACTCAGTGAGTCAATAAAGCTAGTCCCCTAGTTTTTCCTTAAATATTACATTCTCCTTCCTGCTTCTAAGCATTTTATCTGTTCCCCATGCATGATATACTCTCTCTTCATCTCTAACTTAACTTCCTCAACGTCCTTCAAATTTCAACTAAGTCCCAAGTTGGGCAAGACGTTTTCCATGTCTTCCTTAATCTTAGTGTCTTCCTTCTGACCCCATCCCTAAAATATTTAAATGTGTGTGCATGCATATATATTACACACACACACACTCATTCCCCCCTCTCCCCTCCTCCCCTACCCCCCCGCTTTTTTTCTCTCTGTCTCTCCTCTTTTTCTAGCTTCTATCTTTCTCCATTTTTTTTTCATTTTTAAGGGTTAGGTGACTTGACAGTGTCAAACAACTAATAAGTGTAAGACTGGTTTTGAACTCAGCTCCTCCTGACTCAAGGGCTAGTGCTGCCCACTGTGCTATCTAGCTGCCCCAATTTTAAAGATGATGTGCAAAAAGGTACAGATATCATCATTAAAATAAGTATGTAGCATTTCACCAAATATATTATGAAAAGTACCATTTAGAATATAAATTCTATAGGGAAGTACTTGACCAAAATATCAGTACTACTACTAGCAAGCAGCAAAGCAAGGTTTGAATCCTTCAATTTAGTGTGTTTATTTCTATATGACAGCCTAGCTACAGTGTGGATTTTCAACTTAAGTTTGATTCTCAAGATCTTATGATAAAGACAAATTTTGTACTTATCAGTGATTACAACTTCTTAATTCAATAACATGCATTTCTAGTTGATTCACTCAAAGTTTTATTCAGAAAGAAAGAAAGAAAGAAAGAAAGAAAAGAAAGGAAAGAAAGAAAGAAAGAAAGAAAGAAAGAAAGAAAGAAAGAAAGAAAGAAAGAAAGAAAAGAAAGAAAGAAAGAAAGAAAGAAAGAAAGAAAGAAAGAAAGAAAGAAGAAAGAAAGAAAAGAAAAGAAAGAAAGGAAAGAAAAGGGAAAAGAAAGAAAGGAAAGAAAAGGGGAAAGAAAGAAAAGAAAGAAAGAGAAAAGAAAGAAAGAAAAGAAAAGAGAAAAGAAAAGAAAGAAAAGAAAGAAAAAAGAAAGAAAGAAAGAAAGAAAGAAAGAAAGAAAAGAAAAGAAAGAAAGAAAGAAAGAAAAGAAAGAAAGAAGAAAGAAAGAAAGAAAGAAAAGAAAAGAAAAGAAAAGAAAAGAAAAGAAAAGAAAAGAAAAGAAAAGAAAAGAAAAGAAAAGAAAAGAAAAATGAAAAAGAAATTGAAAACTACGTTTTTCCAAGCAAGATTCAGTGTATGGTTATGTAGACTTATGGATAGTGAAAATAAGATCATTTTACATGAGAAAAAACAAAAGGTACAGATTCAAAATAAGCATACCTTGATCGCTGAAGACTCCTAGGAGAGGCCGGTTCATGACCTTGCTGCTTGTCAGCAGTTACTGGCTGCTGAGAGGCAGACTGTGAGACTGGTCCTTGCTTAACACCTGGAGTACTAACCTGAAGTTCAAAAACAGGGTTAGAGCTGGAGTATTACACTTTCCAGGCCACAAAAATATAAACTAAGAACAGAAAATTTAAGAAATTGATGATAATAATGGGTGATGACAACATCTATCCAGTGCTTACTGTGTGTCAGGCATTGTGCTAAGCACTTTATAATTGTCTTTTTAAATTTTAATTTAAAATAATTTAATGAAAATTAATTTAAATCTCACAACAATGCTATGAGCTAAGTGCAGCCTTTATCTCCATTTTACAGATGAAGAAACTAACGCAAATGTGGGTTAAGTGACTTGTCCAACTAAGAAGTATTAGAGGTCACATCTGAACTCAGGCCTTCCTGATTCTAAGTCTAGCACTACCTGGCTGCTAATGAGCAAATCTTTCTTCCATTTCTAACTTTATAACTGATTTGATGATAGATAGGAATATGGCTTGCAATAAGAAAAAAAAATTGTTTTAAATATAATTTTACCTCATTTAGTCTTTCTTATTAAATATTCCATAATCTAAATATCATGAAGTACAATTACTATTAAGTTTATACAAGCCTTATGAACACAGTTCATAACAATCAAAACAATGACTTTTCTTCCATTTGTACTGCCTCCTATTTATATATTTTCAAACACTTTCTAGTATTTGATTGAGTAACAAGAGGACTGGAATTCAATCCTGGCTCTGCCATTATATTATCTATGTGATCTTGGACAATTAGGATCTTTCCATGCTTCAGTTTATCTTTTAAAAGAAAAATATTGAATTAATGTTTTCTAAGATACCTATCAACTTTTAATAATATTTAAACTTTTAAATATTATTATTATAAAGAATAAAGTGATCAATTTTCATGGATACCAAAATTTTAATGTAATTTAATATAATAAACATTACAAAACATTAAGAAGCACGTGGAATTCAACTGTGATTTAAAACTATTATAGAGGCATATTTTTCAGCTTAGTCATCTAACTTTTAGTTCTCTTAAAATACTTTATTTTTAGAAATGGAAGGTAAAATTTAAAGATAATCTAAGTCCAGATGGTTAATTTTGCAGCTAAGGATACTAAGGCTCAGATAGGTTATTTTGCCAGAAAAACAAAACAAAACAACAATAACAAAAAAAGAACTTCTCATCCAAAGTTATAATCTACATTACCACCTATAATTGCTCCTAATTATAAATATCCTTTAATGTATTTTGTGGGTTTGAAGAGATGGGCTCAATTTTAGTTCTGCCATTTATTTGGTACAAAAACATTTAAGCTCTCTGGGACTCAAATTTTAACATTTGTAAAATGACATCTTCTTAGTATTAAATCTCAGTTTCTATGAATTAATGCTTTTAAATCTGAAACATGGGTATAACCCTCTCTTTTAAGGCAAGGCCCAGGAACACAAAATTGTGCTTTTTCAGATAAAAATTGCATAAGAGAAATTATCAATAGATAAAATGGCTGCTGAGCTTAAGGGGGGAGAAGGGGGGAGAACATTACATAGAATGCCAAGATTTAAATCTGTATAATCTTTTATAAAGTCTTCTCCTTTGTAACTTATGACATGAATTCAACTCAATATTTCCTGACTAACAGAAATGAGCTTTTTGACTTCAAGGACTGGAATGTGATCTTCTCTGGAAAATACTTTTCAACACTAACAACTTTAACAGTATAGACCATTAGGTTTCAAGCCTATTACAGGGACAAATTCAGAATCTATTATGACTATAGAATGACACAATTATATAAGGTCAAAAAATTCAATAAATCTAAAACAAAGTTAGGGCTATAAACAATTAGAAGAAAACACCAAGTTTTTTAAAACAAAATATCTTTTAAAAATTAAATAACACTCCAACATATTATTAATAAACATCATAATGAAAATCATAACTTGAAAACTTGAGAGGAGTCCTATTTTTGAGCTATTAATTACAAAAATAAACTTCAGGGGTAGGGGGAGGCTAATTTAATAATTTACAAAGTTATCAAAACCAACAAAGTTTCAATAGTGACCTGTCTTCATTAATTAGTCAAGAATGAATGTGACTGGGACTACTTACAAAAGCAAATTCTTTGAGGGAAAAAAAAACATTTCAAAACACATACTTTCATAAAAAAATAAATGGAAGTCAATAAAACAACCTGGATTTGTTTTAATCAAGATTCTGTCACTATCTACCTGTATGATCACAGAAAAATCATATCCTCTCTATAATTTAGTCTCTTCACCAACCAAATGAACCAGAAGGATCATGATTTCTGGGAGTTCAAAGTTCACTGGGTCAAACTCCTTTCATTTTACAGGTAAGGATCCAGAAAGATTAAGTGATTTGCTCAGGATCACAGTTAATAAAAGGAGAATCTGAAATTTAATACAACTCCTCTAACTGCCAATTCAAAATCCTTTTTCTTGTGTTAGGCTGTCCTTTGAGGTCTGAACTTCACTGTCTTCCTTAGCAGTCCTCCTCTTACTAAGCCATATACCCTCAAACAAAATTTTATGAGGCAAGCAGCTCTGAAGGCAATGGAAATATGATGTGTGTTCCAGTAGAACCAGAAAGTCCACTGCTTCCTGATTCCACAGTGATCATCCCAAAAGATTAGTAAAGCTCTAGGGACCTTCCAGTATTTCTCATCTACCCATAATAACAACACCACTTTAAACTTTATGTCATTTCCCTCAGGCTCAAAGGTATTATTCTACCCAAGTTTTATTTTATCGAGGCTATCTTCTTAAACCTAGAAAATAAAAATGCATAAATTAAGTTCCAAGAAACAGTTTAACTTTTTTCCAAGGTACCAATCAGAAAATAAACCACCACCAAACTTAAGCATATCTTTTAAACATCATACCTTTGGCTGTGACGATACAGGAGGTGTATTTATCAAAGGTTTAATAGGAACTGTGTTAGTTTGAGGCGTGCTTATCCTTGGGGATACATATGACCTTGGGGATGAGGCATCAGATGTTAAAGACATGGGAGACTGATTAGATGGCTGAGCTGCAATAAAAGAAAGTATTTACTATAAATACACACAAGCTGATGATATATCCATTCAGTATTTTAAAATTTCTATTTAGAACAACTGTGTCTCTAAAACAATTCAAGTTTCCAATAAAGCAGGGAGGGGCTGTGTTTATTCACACACACACACACACACACACACACACACACACACGTATATGTACATATTGTATATAAAGGGGAAAACAGAAATAAATGAAAAGACAAAAATGATGTTAGCTAATAAATATTTTTGAACAGGCTAGTTATCTAAATAGAACTCTAGAAAGTGATGTTACATGTTGGAAAGACTTCTTATTCATAATTTAAACTTCTTAAACATAACAACAAATTCTAGGACACCACAAGGAAAGCAATGTTACTAAAGATAAGACCTTAAATACCTTGTGTAGAAAGCTGTGCAGCTTGAGAAATCAAAGAAGTTATATTGAAAGCAGATGGTCCAGCAGTAAGAATCTTATGGAGTATAGACTGCAGAGAAGCCTGTGTCACAGCTGCTGTTAGAACTGAGAACATCAAACTCATTATTATTCCCAAAGCTAAGATAGAAAAAACAGATATGCAAAAATAACTGATACAACTCATCTCACTGAAGTAACAGGTTTAAACAAATACCAAAGTCTTGGGTAATTTTTATTAGTATGGACAAGATAGAAAATTGAGGGCTGGATAAAAGCAGTTAGTTGGATTCAGAACCACATGAAAATCTGGACCCCCAAAAAACAGCCACTAATGGTCCAACATCAAAGTGAAGTAGGTCTCTGATGGGAATTCCCCACACATCTGTGCTTGGCCCCGAACAGTTTAATATTTTAACTAGATGTGGAAAACAAAAAAAAAAGTCATGCTTATCAAATTTATAGATATAAAAAGTTAGAAAGGATAACTTGTAGCAATATGCAAGATCCAAGATATAATAAGACAGACATGAAAATTCTAAACTGAATCTAGTAAAATGAAATAAATATAAAGTCTTAAACTTTGGTTTAAAAAAAAATTAACTTTGAAACATGAGATAGTAAACATACTTAAACAAAGTGATTTTAGTGGACTGAAAGTTTCATAAGTGATGAGGCAGCCATAAAAGGTAATGTGATTACCCCAAGATAGCATGCAGAATTTGCATTCAATCAGGGGACATAAAGCACCCTGATGTGATTAAAACATATTTGGAGTATTGTACCAGAGTGTCTATCCTGAATCATTTTATGTTGTGCAAGCCAATTGTTTGCTTGTTTTTTTGTTTTTTTGTTTTTTTTTTTTGGGGGGGGGGGGGGGGGAGGGGGGGGTTTGCATAAAATGTTGTTGATCTTACCTTCATTTATTTTAGATATGTCCACATTAGAATTATTAAGTTGCAAGGTGGCTTGCAAAGCAGGAAGCAGCTGTCGAAGAAGATTTGGGTCCTGAAGTAATGGAGGTATTGGTGACTGTGGAACAGGTGAAACAGGAACTGTTGAAGCAGATGTTGGAGGTGCAGAAGTGGGATTTAGTCCAGAGGCAGATGATGTGGAAGGAGTTGTGCAAGAATGGGATACAGATTTATCTCCTGATGCAGATTCTGAATGCAGAGAGAGCAAGAGATGAAAAGAAAAATATCTTTAAACACAAAGTTATTACTCCATTAGTTTGAAATTTTTCATGCACTGAATATGATGAGAGGACATTAAATACACTAAAGATTTTCAATAATTATTAACATCTAATTTGCAGAACCTAAACAAACAAAAAAAAGTATAAGTCATCTTACTCATCATTTTCATATTTTAAAAATGTGACATTTAAATTCATGGAATGATTTTTTTTTAAACCTTCCAAAATCCTGGTTACCAACTGTATTAACAAAAAAATTAGCAATTAAACAGCTATGGCTAAAATCACTTGAATCCACTTAAGACAAAATTTCTCTTAAATTTTAGTCTGAAAACTAAAAATTTTGATTTGAATTAAGTATCCAGGGAGAAGAAGAGAAAGAGGAAGAAGGAAAGTAAGGAGAAGAGAATATACATACATACATACATATATTTGGTTACAGTTCTTTAGTTCCTAATGAGGGATTGGAAGGAAGGAGAGTGTGTGTATTGATCAAAAAACAAAAACCAAGAAGACCGGAAACCTCTAAAGACAACCCAGTGATTAAAGCAACAGTTTTTAATATTTAAATGAATTCTTAAAATTTAGACTCATTGAATCAAATTTACTCCAACAGAAATCATTTCTGAATACTCAAAATACATCTGTGATATGGACATTTCATCTAAAGATGATCACCTATTATTCATGCCTGCCCCATCTGATAAAACTCTGGCTTAGTCCAGTTCAAAGAGGTCTCCTTTCCTATGTTGCAGGATGCCTTCCAAGTACTCTCTTGCATTAGCTGTACAAACATTATTTTTCAATAACAGACAACTTTTGTGGCAACCAATTTTGCTTTGAAATTTGTTGTTCAGTTTATTTCAGTCTCTTTATGACCCCCACTTAGGCTTGCTTGGTAAAGATCCTGAATTGGTTTGACATTTCTTTCTCCAACTCATTTTAGAGATGAACAAATTAATAACAAATAGGATTAAATGATTTGCTCAAGGTCCTACTACTAAGTGTCTGAGGCCAGATTTGAATTCAGAAATATGAGTCTTCCTGACTCTCCAGGTCCAGCACTCTGTCCACTACACTGCCTAGTTACCCTTGTTATTTGCTGAAGATGTCTCACATTTGTCATTTAAGTCTTCATTATTCTCTGAGTGATTCTTCAGACATTATCTATACATCTGGTGAATCACAGGTATATAATCCCAACCAAAGAATTTTGGTATTGGACCAAAGGGGCCGTCAGTTCAAAAAAGAAACAGGTTCATTAAGGAAAATGTAATTTTGAGATACTTAGGTTGTCTACCTACATGAATTCCATAATTCAGATAATAAGCATACACCTAGTTTTTACTTTGTGGACTGTTGGCCTGCTAACTTTAATGTGGCTCATACAGGGGACTCCACAATGTTCTAGCAGGAGTCCTCCTCAAACTAGGACCTATGGGCCAGATGTGGCAGCTGAGGACGTTTATCCCCCTCACCCAGGGCTATGAAGTTTCTTTGTTTAAAGGCCCACAAAACAAAGTTTTTGTTTTTACTATAGTCCGGCCTTCCAATAGTCTGAGGGACAGTGAACTGGCCCCCTATTTAAAAAGTTTGAGGACCCCTTTTCTAGGGCATTAATACAACAGCACAATATCATTTGTCAATGGAAGCATTTCTATAGGAAATTTCAATTTGGATTCTGCCCTAGATCTCCTCCAAATATATGGCAAACATCCTTTATATCTTTATGTCTTTAACAGGTTGAAAGGGTAACCTCTATTTTTATATATTTCAAGGAATATTTAACGATTTCTGGTTTGAAGAAAAAAACTATATATGGGACACATCATTAGAAAAGAACCTTTTATTTAAGGTAGCATTTTGTTCTACCAATGTCCTGTCTGTATTAACAAAAGCACTGTGATTTCTCTTCTCTCCATATTCTAATCACTTTTGTAATGATACTGTAGAATATCAAATGCAAAACTGTCTATTTACTGATGATAATTGCTTATTCACTGATACTCTGAACAAAGATGACTTTAAGAAGCTTGTAAATCATCCTGTTTACATAGGAGAAAAATGAGATATGTAGGTCTATTTCATGATATCCTACCATGATGAGGAAGAGGAGGAAGAGAGGGTATCTTAAAAATGTCTGAAATGCTCTCCATTCCCCTCAACACCTAGAGAACCAATTATCCATTCTATCATATCTAGTATACATCTTTTCTATTCAAATTTCATTATCTTTAGTGTCATTTTTCCTCCCTCCATAAGCATACCTCTGATTATAATTGAGACTTGATATAGCAGTTCCACTTTCTTTGATGATTAAATTTTATTATAAAATTTTCTCAATGCAATAAAACTATCAATATCCTCACTAAAAGGAAACTAAAAATCATTTTTTAAAGTTTTAGGCAAATAGAAAAAGCAGGGCCACAAGCTTGCCTCAGAGAGTCAAATGAAAAAATGGCTAAAGTCAATGGTATGATTAGTGGCAACAAGAAATACTTCATGAGTTCATGGTCACCTCATCATTAATGCTTGTGAGCAAAAGCAAAAATGACTTGACTCAGAATGGGAAAAGGGGAAAATGAGAGAAAAACCAACTTTAGTGATTTAGTGAATCATACCTATACCTAAATAAATGTCTCCTTTACAACCTCTAAAACAAGCAAATGTCTAGCCTATGAAGATAACTAGAATTCATGGAGTAACTTCTGTTATGGATACTAGAGATGAAGAGTAAATTTGACAAGATTCTTCAATCTAAGCCTGTTGACTATGGAGTAACTTCATTGTGAAGGTACACAAATCAAAGAATGGTGAAATAGATGGGGAAAATATATGAAATTAATAAAAGATAAAGGCTAAAATAGATGAAAATGTGTTGATGACTAAATATTTTCTTCAGCTGAAGAGGCAAAGAGTAACAGACAGCAAGGATCAAACTTGATAATAGAATATCAATAGGAATGAACAGTTTAACAACATAGCAATGATTTCCACATTTATATCTGTGTACACTTAAGACAGACTAAAAATTAACTTTGCTAGGAAATCTACTAGAAAATTGTGGTATATCAACATTATGGAATATTATTGTTCTGTAAGAAATGACCAGCAGGATGAATACAGAAAGGACTGGTGAGACTTACATGAAATGAGCAGAACCAGGAGATCATTATATACCTCAACAACGATACTGTATGAGGATGTATTCTGATGGAAGTGGATTTCTTCGACAAAGAGATCTAACTCAGTTTCAAGGATGGACAGAAGCAGCTACACCCAAGGAAAGAACACTGGGAAATGAATATAAACTGCTTGCATTTTTGTTTTTCTTCCCAGGTTATTTATACCTTCTGAATCCAATTCTCCCTGTGCAACAAGAGAACTGTTCGGTTCTGCACACATATATTGTATCTAGGATATACTGTAACCTATTTAACATGTATAGAACTGCTTGCCATCTGGGGGAAGGGGTGGAGGGAGGGAGGGGAAAAATCGAAACAGAAGTGAGTACAAGGGATAATGTTGTAAAAAATTACCCTGGCATGGGTTCTGTCAATAAAAAGTTATTTTTTTAAAAAAATTTTAAATTTAAATTAAAAAAAAAAAAAAAAAAAAAAAGGAAATCTACTAGAATGAAAAAGAGCAATTACAACAGCTTCAACCAATCCCGTCCACCAAAAAAGGAGAAAATGCATTGTAGTGGATATTATTCTGGATTTAGGGTCAGGAAAACCTGGATTCAAATGATACACTGAATATACTACCTGTGTTCCTCTTGAGCAAGTTACTGAGCCCGTTTCCTCATCTGTAAAATGATGGCATTACTATATATGAACTTTATTACTACAGATGTTTTTCCTGCTCTAAATCTACAACACTATGATTGATTATCAGAATTTTGCAAGGCTTAATAGATGTAAAATAAGAAAAATAGGAAAGAGGTTAAAAGAATATAAATATCATTTCAGTCATATGAAATACTTGATCATTTTGCCAGCAAGAGAGACAAGGCAGGCAATGGCAATAACCTTATTTAAAGTATGAACAAAAACAATAGAAGATAAAGAAGTATTATTTAAAAAAAAAAGTTAAAGCATTGGAGAAGAAAATGATTTTCTAAAAGCTTTGAATGAGTTTCAATTAAGTCAGAAAATGTATAGAGAAATCCAGGTAGAATCAAGAATAGCTGTGAAATGAAAAAACCTGGAGTATGTGTGTGTATGCATGCATACGTGTGTGTGTGTGTGTGTCTGTCTCTTTCTATGTGTGAACTGAAAACCAATTAACTTCCCCTTTATGAATTTAGATGCATTGCCATTTGGTACATATGAGCAGTAATACTAATAAGATTATGACAGCTCCTTTAAACATTATATAGTTTTCTTGTTTATTACTAATATAAATTTTTATTATTCTTTTGATTCCATAAATGCAAATTCTGCTTTTTGAATTTATAAAATGAAAACTAAATTATGCTTTCTCCTCTCTCATTTTCATTCTCTATATATCTTTGCTTTTTATGTGTGATTCCTGTATACAACAAATTGCTGGGTTTTTGTTTTGTTAACCAGTCTGTCACTCACTTTTAATGAACTATTTAGGAGTTATTTTTTAGGACTGTGTTCTCTGCCATCTATGTAAAGACTTTTTTAAATACTCTTTTTTTTGGGGGGTGGGGACTATTATTTTAGGGTTTTTTGGCAAGAAAATTGAGTTTAAGTGACTTACCCAAGGTCACATAGCTCGTCAACTGTTAAGTGTCTTGAGGTAGGATTTAAACTCAGGTCCTCCTGACTTCAGGGACAGTACTATTATCTATTGCACCATCTAGCTGCTCTAAATACTCAGTAATTTTTTTCTGTGATTAGTGTGCAGAATGTTTTGATTCTAATCTTCCTATACATTTTTTACCCTCTTCTCCTGAACTCATTCACTTACTCTTCCCCAAGTTGATTTTACTTTACTATTTTTTGTGTTTTTAATCTATTTTGTTCCCTTTCTCTTTTTATTTCCCCACTCTGTTTGTTGTTTGAATCTCATTTTACCTCTGGCTTTTAGTAAATTCAATTTAACTGCAACCTATAAAAGAAGTTTATCCTTGCTTTGCCCTCGTTTTGTTTTCTGATTTAAGGCTAGACCATTACTCCTTTGCTCTGTTTATATCCTCTGTGAACTTTGCTGGAGTTAATTCTGAAGAAAGCAGTTTCAATTCAATTTTCTGTTCATTTATAAGCTATTTCTTTTGCACATCTTACCTTAATCTTTCTTTTCTCTCTGAGAAGAAAAAGGGGACCATGACTGTGGAAAAGTACATTATTTTCATATATTTATTTGATGTACTGGTTAGTTTCCCTGAAATAATCCTTTATTATTTGTTATAAGGGATAGCTCTTTGGGTAGAGAAGGGGCATATTGGGATTCATCAGAGACATTAGAAGAAAAGCCAATTAAAAGAAATAGAAAAGAACTGTTAAGCATCTAATGATCTTTCTTTCCTCTCTCCTTCAATCACTCATGATAAGAGTAACAATTACATATGGATGAAATTCATTATAAAATGTGCCATATGGAAAATTTTAAAAATGGCATTCAAAAAGCAAAATATGGAAGAATGGTTAGATTGCTTCAAATATAAACAGAAGGCACAGGTGCTAGAGACATCATGTTTTTTTAAAAAGTGTTCCTGGCATCAATTTTTAAAATATTAGAGAAATAGGAAAATTTCCAGAAAATGAAAAAATTCATAGATCATTATCCTATAAAGATAATGAGAAGGAATCAGTAATTACTTATTTGTAGTCCTATTTTCAGTAAGTTTATGGATAAGTGAAGATGTTTTATGAATACATTATATATGTTAACAGCACAGAGTGAGCATTTAACAAATGCTCCCCCCTCATTTCCTTCCTTCCTTTTTTGAATATAGAGAAAAAAGCATAAGTAGGCTTTCACATATATCTTCCTATAGCAGGCCCTTGTCTTTTCTTAAAGTTATCTGAACTGGGAAACGAATGGAATATTCTATTTAAAAGCATTTAACTCAAAGAAAAAAAAATTCTAAGTCTGACACAGCATTTCCAATGTATGTATTTACTAACATATGTAACAGTAAACTTTACTGACAAACTACAGAGGTTAATTTTGATGAACAATCTTGTAATTATGAATGCCAAAGCATAAAACTAAAAAATATGTTACATATTTGTCATGGTTAGGTAGACTATCCAAGGCAGAACCCAAATGGAAAAGGGAGTCTTTGAAAATGGTGTTCTTCAGATGCTACTGTGAGACAATAACTATGTTTGAACACAAAGTGGGCTTCCAAAAAAGAAATTCACTATTTCTCAAAAGAGATGACTCTATCAGTTCATAGACGAAAATAACAAGCCAATAAAGGAGACATATTGCCCAGGTTATAGGTTGTAAGTAGATGGACATCCCATTGAATATTCTGAACAAAGGACTAATTGTCAAATGTCTTTAAATTACCCAAAGCTGCTCCCTAAAACAAAACCCTACCCTTTGGTTTATTTATTTATTTACTGGGAAGGAGGATAAAGGGGAGTAGAAGAGAGAGGAGGCACAAAACACTTGAGGTTTAAGTGATTTGACTAGGGTCACACAGCTGGATACGTGTGAAGTGTCTAAGGTTGAATCTGAACTCAGCTCTTCCTGACTTCAGAGCTGGTGCTCTATGCACTCCTCCACCCCAAAACTCTATCTTTAAAAAAAAAAAAAAAGCCACCAATATTTGTCTGCTGCTGAGAATGACCAGTGTGTTCACTGGAATATAGAGTAACTTACATATGCCTCAATTTTACATTTGGAAAACAGGAATAATTACTTTATTTACCTCACACAGCTGCTGGGTAGAAAGGATTTTGTAAACCTTAAAATGATATATAAATGTCAACATGCCAACTGTGAGTATTCATTATCATTACTACCAAAATCTCTGGAAAAAAAAACAAAAAAACTTTAGGAGCTGAAATAGCAACAGAATAGCTACACAATGAGTATAAGTAGGCTGCAACCAATTACCAACAGTGACTTGTAAGAAACAAGTAACAAGATATTATCTAAGAAACAAAGAATAACAAAGAAGGGAGCTGGTGGTTAAGAGTGAGGAAAAAGGGATAAGACAGATGGAAGACTCCAATGGTTCCCACAAAACGCTAAACATTTCAGTAGTTAGAAGAATATTAATTGCCAAACAAATTCAGGAGATTATCAGGAGAAGAGGTACAGTAGAATAGAAAGAGCAAGATATCTGGAGAAAAAGGACTTGGATTTGTTACTTATTTTCTATGTGAATCTGAGTAAACAGAAGTAAATAATGTTTTGGGAATTTTGGAATACTCTATAAGTGTGATTTTGCAAAGACATTCCATGTAAAAATAAACATTAAGATACTTTTTTCCACAGATGGATATTTTCAGGATGGACATTTGGTTACTAACATTACTACTACAATTAGGTCCTGATTAATGCAAATGATTAATTTTGTAACATGGTCAAATTATGTGAATTTACACTATAGGGAGCTGCAATTATATTTAATATAAGAGCAAATGATAAAAAATTCTAAATCAAGTTTATTATAAATTAAGGATATATACAAATAAGAATTTTAAATGGTTGAATATTAAAGATAAATTGGTAGTAATATAAAAATAACATTAATAATATTGTTTAAGATTTTCAGCAGCATACATGGAACCTTTTCTTTGTTTAAATCTTGACAAATCTGCAAAATGTAGTTGGATGATCTGCCACGAGCATTATCTAAATCAAAAATACTTTAAATGTGATACTGTTATCTTTGCAACAGTTTTCAACTGCTGGACAACATTAACTTAAAAACCAGTCTTCAAAAACCATTTCAGTTATCTATGATTTCTTATTTGACCAACAAAGAACTTGTTATAACAAGTGTAAAATTTCAAAATCATTTAGTTTTAATTTTAAAATTTCCTTCTGCATTTACCTCACAATAAAAGAATTAGGTGAACATAGGTTTAGCCTAGGTTAATCTTTTTTTTCTTAGTAGTTCCATAAGAAATCTTTTCCCAGAATAAGCTTATTCCATTAACATTTAAAAATGTGTTGATTACTATATCTACTTTTGATTATTTTCAAAACATCAGGATATTTAGTGGAGTCATCTTAATTTGTAATGGTCACCTCTCCAGTAATTTTAACATTATGTAACTGAATTTATTTTTTTTAAAACAATCAAAATCAATCAACATATTCAGTAAAAGTTTCTTCACTACTCAATTTCCATTTTGAGAAATGCATACTTAGTATAGATTTTTAAATTAAATATTAAGGTCCATGTTTTCTGCCTTTTAAAATATTTTCTTTTCTAAATTTAGATGTCCAGTAAGTATAAGCCAATCTTTTTTATATATGTCAAGGTACATTATGATGGAATATTTTTTGGTCCCAGGAAAATAATATCTAAAATTACAAGAATAGAAAAAAATAAAATTATTCAGAAATCCATAATATCATTTACATGAGCAGATATTCCATGAAGACCATAACCTTAGCAGAGTATTCATAAGTAGTTATGATTTAAAAAAGAAATCCTCATCTGGAATGAGAAAAGATGATATCAGTGTAAGGATAACTGCAAACAAAGTAATAAATTAATGCTATTTGAAAAATAATGTCCTCTAACAAAATAATAGAAGACCAAAAAAAAAAAAGGGGCTTTTTTAATCATTTGTATCTCCCAATTTGATTAAAGTCAACTCCTGGATTGGTCTCCAAATCCTAAAGATTG
This sequence comes from Antechinus flavipes, assembly GCF_016432865.1. NCBI lineage: Eukaryota > Metazoa > Chordata > Mammalia > Dasyuromorphia > Dasyuridae > Antechinus > Antechinus flavipes. Next base: position 64,453,431 of record NC_067402.1, on the reverse strand, counting down.
TTTTCACAAATATGATTTACAAAATGCTAAGAGTACCACATAACAGAGTCCTTATTGCCTCAGACATAAATTAAGTTGTTGCTCTCTCCAACAGCAGCAGGAGCAGTACCAACATATTTTGCCCTCATATATATACACACAGTTCATCTTGGGCACACCAGCTGTCAATAGGAATTAGAAAGCAAGGGAGATTGACTTTGAATGAATGTTTCCAGTGACAACCTGAATCCCTGCTCTAAGTGCCCTAGAGATGAAGGTACAGGGAGAAAAACAAACACACACACCCAGGGAGATATAGAAGACAGAATATGCCCTCTCCCTGAAAAATTCAAATATTTTTTAATATTACACATAGCTATTAAGTACCAGAAGATTCCCAGAACCCAGCATTTCCATCTTGAGGATATTTTGTCTTACAAAGTCCCAAGGCAGAAAATGAGAAGAAGGAAGGGAAACCCTATAAATTTACAACAGATAAAGGGATCTGTTGATGTGAACAGAGTAAATCTCATAGCTCTTCCTCAGCAATAAATCTTTTTTTTTTTAACATATTTAAAATCTCAGTATTCCAGGCAACTAAGACTAAGTAACAGAATCTTTACATTGGTAGAGGGAGTTTCTTCACTTACCTGGAGTTTACTACACCAAGAAAATAAATATCTGGAAATATATGCATAAACAATTTAGTACACAACTGTACTTGATGATATATATATAAAGGTAAAATAAATAAATAAATAAATGAACATAAGAAGAGAAAATGGTATGCAATTGATATAGGTGAATTCTCACCTATTCAAAAAAGTATTGAATAATGAAAAAGAGGCAATGGATAATAAATGGATAACAGAAAGGAGACCAATTATAACAAAATCTAGACACTTAAACAATACAAAGCAACTGCCACAACAAAGAAGCCAAGAGGCCAAAATTGCACCTTTGTACAATTAGCAAATATGTGAATTATTTGCCAAAGTGAGAGATGGCAGTCAAAAGAGAATATAGTTCAGACTATATAACAGTAGAGAAAATAAACATGTAGAATCTTATGAAGAAGGATGCATCATCCAAAAAGCAGTAGAAAGCATAACCATAAGAAAAAAAAAAAAAAAAAAGCCTAAAATGCCCAAGTAACCAATGTAATTCCTAGAATATCTAAAAGTAAAAAAATCAAAGCTGGATAAAAATTATTTTCACCCTCTAAAACAGTAACATTGTAGTTTAGATGTGTTTACAGAGGAAGGCAAAATGTTACTACTAAAGAAAACAAAGATGAGGAAAAAGAAACACTTGAATTAGATAGCTCAAGTGCACATAGAGAAGATACAGTTATTAAGGTGAGAAAAGGAAGATAGATGCCAGGGTGTGGTTGAAAAACCTCAGTTCTCATACCATATACCCCTCCAAAAATGTTGGGTCCATTAACAACTATGACCTTTTTTTCTTAACCATTTCCACATGTATAAAAAACACTGACACTCATATGAAGGGCATCCTCCATTAGCATACTAGCAAGGGAAAAAGGCAGGTTTGTGCAAATTAATGTTCTTGGTTATAAAAAGCCTCTGACTCAGAAAACAAAAGACCCTTCAAAGACTCAAGGCATGTCCAATCCATACTCCAAAGATACCTTTAAAAAATATAAAAGCTGATAAACAATTTTCTGAGGATCCTTATTCATTTCTCTTCCTTCACAGAGCTGATAGGTAACATTGTTGACCACATTTCTTCTTTTCTCTGGGCTCTCTGGACAGTTCCTGGCTTGCCTTCTGTCTAAATACTTCTTGATGGTTATCATCCCCTAAGTTCTCTGACTACCACACGTGGCTCTGTGGTTCATATTCCTAATGCCCAAGAGACATACTAAATTCAGCATATCCAAAAATGAAATTCTTATCTTTTCTTCCAAAAGCATCTCTCTCACAAACTTTTTATTTCTTTCAAAGGCACCACTCCATCTACTCATATTCCCATTGTAAAGTAACTTTGGCAGTCTTCAATGCCTTATTTTTCCTTACTCCATATTTTCAATCAAAACTTGTCATTTCTATCTCCACAGTGTGTCCCACATCAATCACTTTTTTCTATTCATAAAGCTCCTACCTTAGTATATGTTAAAGTCCAAACATCAATCAATGTATGTTCCTGTGTACGTGTAACATACATACCGAATAAATGTAAAGATAATGTAAAGTAATTAAATACATGGTACATAGAGTATCAGCAGTGAAGGGGAACAGGAAACATGTTGAAGGAAAAAAAGAATTCTTTTCTAAAGTAATAATGAGGAGTAAGTGCATTCCAAGCATGAAAGGTGGCCAGTGCAAAGACATGGAGAAGGGAGACAGAGTGTTGTGATTGTGTAACAGAGAAAAGGCTGGTTTGACTGGATCACAAAGAGTAGATGGAAAGAATATCCAATGAAGCTGAAAGGATTGGTTGAGGAAATTTTTTTTAAGACTTTACAATCTGAATGTAAGGGTTCATTTCTAATGCTAGTAGTAACAGGGAGGGCTTGAAGTTAATTTAGTAAGAAAAATACTATTATATAGATTAAGTTTACATCATAGAGATTCATGCAGGAGATAACACAAATGAGTGTGTTAAGGAATCAATTCTTGAGAAATCTGAAGGCAGGAAATATAACAAAGATGTAGGAAAATTTGAGAGCATAAAATGACTCAAAAAAGGTAACATAAAAATCAAGTACAACTAATCCACATTCCTAATTTTCTCATCTTTATAAAAGCACTAATGAAATTTATCTACAGGCAGGTCAAATTATGCTTGAGGAAAATGAGTAACTTTTAGAAGTGATACATATAACACACCCTATCTTTTCAGTCACACAATTTACTGAAAAATCCAAGTAATACCAGAACCTAATACTACCTATTTTTTTTAATTGTTTCAGTCAAAATACATCCTTAAATCACTTCTCCAAAACAGTATCTCCCATATGTGTAGATCGTACAAGGCTTGGTTATAGAGATAATTATAACTATAGAGATAACTCTGGTTGAAAATCAATTGATGCTTACTATCAAGCAAGAAATAAAATAAGGATATGTATGCTCGCCTTGTTTAACACTCCTCTATTAACATCAAGCGGGATATATGTATGTTGGCAAACTTTGCCACCATCATGAAGGACATCCAGCACATAGTCCAAACAGAAGAAGGATTCCTTAGAGATGGTGGTCTTGCTGATGCTCCTGTTTGTGGATGATAGTACGTTGACTGCATCAAGCCCTGGAACACTGCAGAGCCCCCTAGAAGAAATCCACAATCACTCAAAAGAGTTTGGCCTAACAAGCAGGAAAAAACAACTCGATGAAAACGATCTGCTATGTAGACTATGATGCACTTAACTGCATAGACAACCTGTAAAACTGACTAGATAGATACTGCAGATAAGACACCATGCATTAGGTCCAAGACAAAAGAAAAAGAAGAAAGTAGGCTGCATTTTTGATGATCTGAAGGCTTACCCAAAATACAGTATATTTTGATTATCAAGCATCTCTGAGGGAAACTACACTCCTATAAATCATAGAAAACCACAAACTTTGAGGAATCAAAAGTATTTATCACTCAAAGGTCAATGGAGAGAGACGGTAGCAATATGTCACCAATTATAATACATTGATCAAAGCTGTCTTTCCTCATTTCTCAGAGCTCAGGTGGTATAGGAATCTCTTCCACTCTTATCTACATGAATACTACTGCATATATGAGGATGTTCGTTTCTGTTGCACACCCTGGCCTCTCAATTCTAATAATCTACATCATTCTACCACAGGGTAACTGCAGCATCACAAAAAGAACACTGCTTTTCAAATTACAGATCTGGTTCAGATCTCAGCTACGATACTTACCTCTCTGGACCCCAGTTCCCCTATAAGTATTCTTCAGCTTCTCATTTTTCAGACAGTTGTACTAAATGATCTCTAAAATCCCTTCTAATTCTGGGTCGATGATCTTGTCTCAAAATGTGAACATTTTACAAGTATTTAATCTTTTCATGGTCCTCCATATTTTCTGTTGGCTTTGTTGTTGTTGTTTTTAATACAAATAGTAGCTTCTGATTGGATATCTAAAAGTTTGTTTCTTAGTTTTCTAGAGTATGATTACCCTGGCTCTAGAGATCTAAATTAACAAAGTGGCCAAATACTTATCCCTTCCAACTTTATTTTCCCTTTTCTAGTGTGAACCTCATTCGCCTTGAGACAGAAAGCATCACATTAGATTACAGGATCTGAAATTCATTCATTTATTTATTTATTTATGTTGCAGCGGTTGGGGCCAAGTGACTTGCCCAGGATAACATAGTCAGGAAGTTTTAAGTGTCTGAGACCAAATTTGAACTCAAGTCCTGCTGAATTCAGGAATGGTACTCTATCCACTGTGCCACCTAGCTACCCCCAGGATCATAAATTTCTAGAAGGGACCTTCAAGATTACCAACTAATCTCTGAGATTAAGTGATTATAAGTAAGATTAAGTGATATAAGAGTCATATAGCTATAAGTATCTGAAGAAGGATTTGAACCTAGCTCTTCCCAATTCAAAACCTGTAATTCTGGCCATTAATTATATCATGCTAGTTCATGATTGTTTTCATTCATTTCCCTAACCAGTTTTTATATATAACCAAAATAAAACTAATTTATTTATCATGGCATCATGGAAGGAAAAGAAACTAGATATCAAAACAAATCCTGACTCAACCACTAAGCAGTTATATGACCTTAGTTGGCAATGTGATAAGCTTGCTGAGCCTTGATATTTTGTCAAAGTGGGACTATAAATATTTCCTTAAAACATATTCTCATCATGATGGTATTATGCTATCAGAAAAGACAAGCAGGAGAGTTTCAGAAAAACCCCAGTCAGACTTATAGTAACTGATGTAAAGTGAAGGGAGCAGAACCAGAACACTTTACATAGTAATAGCAACTTTGTACAACGATGAAACTATGAATTAACTTAGCTCTCAGCAAAGGAAATTCCCAGAGACTCATGATGAAAAATATTATCCACTTCTAAAGAAAGAAGTGATAGAAGTCTGAATGTAAATGGAAACATACTTTTAAAAACTCCATTTTTCTTGCTTGTGTTTTCTTTTGCAACAAGGCTAATTTGGAAAAGTTTCACATGATTATACATATATAATCTATATCAAATTACTTGTATTCTCAGAAAGGGGCTAAGAAAAGAAGACTTTCAAATTCAAAAATTTTTATTTAATGCAGAAAAATATTAAATTTTTCACTTAAAAAGACATGAACAAATCTCAGTTATTATGAAAAGCAAGTGAAATAATCATCGTTACTACTACTAAAATAATTTAATAAAAATGAAAAGAATTTTCTAGGGAATATAATGTTGGGAGTTTATTAGTTTTAGTTCCTATCAGTTGTTTACTTTCCAATTGTCTTACTGTAAAACTATTCGACTATCAAATAATTTTGCAGTTTTGCCAGTAGAGGGAGCAAATTACCAAAAAATGATTCATAAAATTAATTTCAGATTCTCAGGCATGAGAATTTATTCAAATCACAACACTGACAACCTCAAACGCTTAGTATCAAAATTTCTATTATATAAGTTTAAACAATTAAGAAATAAGCATATTTCTGTTATTTCAAATTTGAATTTTTTATTTGCAGATTTACAGTAATATATAAGCATATCAATGTTTGATCACCATAGAGAAACACTTAATAAACCAGAGATTCTTATGGTGTCAATGAACTTGTTTTAATACTTTGATAACTATTTCAATGAAAGTAGTTTTCTTTGTAATTCTATGTATTTAAAAACTTTCAAGAAAGAATAAGAATAAACAAGCTTTACCTGATTGCCAAAGGAATAAATGCACCACCTCCCCCAAAAGGGAGTAAGATCCCCTTAACCTCTACTGCTATCCTCCAACAAAATGCATTTTAATTTTTTGTCTTTGAATCTTAACATCTCGCATGTTTTTATCTAGTACACAGAAGGCATATAATAAATGCTCATTGATTAGTGTTTTTAGTTAACTTATTGAAATGCTGTTTTGTTGTTGTTGTTTTGGCGGGGTGGGGGTTGAGGTTTTTCCCTCCACTTTTTCATTATTCAACCACCCAGAATGAATTCACTGACATGGAAGGGAGTCCCAGTACATATTCAAAAATGATTATAAGTGAAATTATATATATATATATATATATATATAAAAATAAATAAATTACAATTTTAAAATCTGGATTATGTATTAACTAATATGCTAGCCCCACAAACATTAAATATTTTAAAGTGTCATAATCTTACAGTGAGACACACTCTGGAAAAGTAGATAGTGATGGACAAAAGCATGTCACTTAAACCCCCTAAGTCTCCTCAGAAATTCACTGCAACCCTTAAGTTACACGTTGGCTACTGACTTGCACTGGAAAAAGTGCCTTTTCTTATTTTAAAGCACTAATAAACTATGGCAAGCCAACAATAAAATTAATTTTCTAATACCTTTCAACTAACTTTTCCTCAAGATCAGTTTTATACAACAGCTATAATACAATTCTAAAAACACTATTCTAGTGCTTCTAAAAATTTATCCACAAAAACTTTGATGCTATAAACACCTAAATCATATTTCAATGACAACTGTCAACTACCTATCAAAGCTAACAATCTTTATGAAGAATTACAAAATCAAACAAAAAGTATTTAATCAGTTTTTCTGTTACCTGGGATAAGGCCCATTAAGGAATATAAAGTTAAGATCTACAGGTATTTCAAAGCCTTTTGGTACTTAAAATCTCTCTCACCTATCAAAAGTCTTGCTTTCCTCTCTATACATAAAACTGGGGCAGTAGAAGGCTTGCTTTCCTCTCTATACATAAAACTGGGGCAGTAGAAGGGAGAACAACCTCGTGATGCAAACATACCTAGCTTCCCTTTATGTTGAAGGAAGAGTTGTCAGTTATGGATGAAATTTTGACAACCACAGCTATGAATTATAATTTACACAATAGAAATATATTATTATTTAAAAAAAAAAAGTCAACCAACAGCCAGTGGCTATGTTTTTACAATCTTACCATGAAAGATTCTTATAGACAGGAAAAGAGAAAGGGTTTAAAAAAAAAAAGTACAGAAAAGATCTAGGAAAAGTGTAGTTTTGTGAATCTTTTCCATCAACACAGATTACAAAGTCTGTCTTAGTAGATAAATCTTAAGAAAATTGCTTAAGTTAGTTACATTGAGGTACAAATGACTTGCCCATAGGACTAGTGAGCATAAATGTATGATCTAGATCCAGGCCTTTTTTAGAAAGTTTGAACTCTTCAATGTGCTGTTCTATGGTTTGTGATTGTTGTGTCCAGGTTAACTTTTAAATTCATAATTTTAAAAAATCTTAATAAAAATTATTGAGACTAAGATATTATTATAGTTACACAAAAGAAAATACATTTTTGAGCCTCAAATAAAGCCTTAGTTCAAGAATTGGAAATACATACTAACAAAGGAATCAGTAAAGATGAAATAATAAAAAGAAATTAGTCAAACACCCAAATAGAAATAAGAATGAAATTTGTTAATTTTTATTGCTTTTGGACATCATGTAAAATAATGATAGAACAGGTCTAAGAATGGTACAATCATGAATAACATCTACATTTCCAAAACTGCAATGCAAAACTTTTCCATCAGACTATATTACCCATAAAGTGAAAGGGAAAGTGTATATGAATATGAATGTATATGTTCATAAATTTTAGCTTAGCCAAGAAGATAGAATCACCAGCATGATGTCATCTAGATCAAAGATAGGCAAACGACAGCCCTTGGCCTTTTTTGCTATAGTACCCCAAGCTACTAATGGTTTTCACATTTTTAAAAGCAATAAAATTTTAAGATGTAAAAAAACATTCTTAGGTGCAATTATAAAAAAAGAAGATGCAGCTTGCTGACCCTTAGTCTATATGATGATTTCATCAAACATTTGTCCAAATTCAAAACTACTTAAGTATATTTGATACTTTTATTTGATGACACTTAGCTGAATGCATCTAGCTTAACATGACAATAATGATTACATCTGGACATCTTTTTAAGCTTTCTTGGTCATTTTAAGTCCTACTTTATGAACATTCAAAACAAATTTGTCTTTCTGGCCCACATTGGAAAATCAGTCGATGTAAAACTTCCAAATTAACCAAACGACTGACATACTGTTGGATGAGTAGTCCAATTTACATAGATCTTATACAGGTACCACAAACAGATCTCATTCAGTATGAAGAACAAAAACAAGTGAATCACATTAGAAAACTGTACTTTCCATCACTCCAAAATGCTATTTATGATGAAAGTCTGTAATGACCACGTATTTAAAATCAGCTGGAGTCAGGTTATGGGGAAAATCTTCAATCTTTATTGAAATGAAGAGGTGAAAAAATATTGTGATAGCAATATGGGCAAGAAGGATTGCGATAGCAATATGGGCTGCTGCAACAGGAAGCCAGCTAGCAGAGAGAGACCTGAGCTGAAAGGCCGTCACAATGGCAATGCGAGCAGCTGTATCAAGACGCCAGCCAGCAGTCTCTCCTTCCCCTTCCTTTTCCACTCCCCTGCCTCCACCGACCAAAATCATCATTTCCTATGCAACACACATCAGGACTTGCACAAAGAGTGGGCGGGGGCCATTCTTTCTCCAAGCTTATATATATTAATGGAGTATGGTCCAATTACTATTTAGCCTCACGTGCTTGGGGCCTCAGTGCATCAACTCGAGCCTTAGCCCATTACAAAAGTCCATCTTTTTTTTAAAATGCAAAAAATCTCTCAGTAAAGATTACATTTCTGTGAGTCATTAGTACGCTGTCATACATAGCAGGTATGAAAAACATTTTTTTAACACCATTGAATAAAATCAGAGAACATTAAGACCACAGTGGCATAAAAAATTCTAATGAGCAAAGGGAAGACACATACTGAGCCTAATTAGGCTACAGTATATTAACTATAATGTGACAGAAAAGATGATTGAAGACATGCATGAATGGAAAAGCAGTTGGATCAGTTATGTTGTGAAAAGAAAATCCACGGGTTTACTAGTAACCATCTATAACTCCTACTGTATTCTTTCCTGTAATGCTTCCTAAACATCATCCTTTTTAAGTATGAAGTAATAAAAAAAAAAAGTTTCTCAAAACTAAACAAATCAAAAAAAAATCTGGCGCCATATGCAGTATCCCACATTCATTATCATCCCATTTTTACAAAGAAAGGGGGAAGTTGTCATCTGCTATCTGTTCTTTTGAAGCTAATACTGGTCACTATAACTTTATAGCATTTAACAATACAATCAAAACTTATTGCTGCAAAATTCACAAATTACTTAAAGAATCAGAAAAAGAGAGAGCATGAGGTAAATTCTTAATGAAAGAGAATCACAAAGGATAAGTCAAGATGAATAGTTGGGAATCTATAGCAACTAAGTGCCACACTACTTGGACCATATAACAACTGAAATACCAAAATATTTAATTCAAAAATAAACTTGGATATTTTTATTCAGTAAGATTGCAGTTTGAATAAGGATATTCAATACTGAATTTTACTCAATAAGAATACCATCTACTTTAGGAAGGGGAAGTTTATTGGAACTTTAAAAAAAAGATATGCCAACATTAGATCACATGTGGTCCCCAATTTATACAAAATCAAACTAAAATTATTAACTTGTTTCCTATATAGAGAGGTGGGGAAAGAAAGAAGGGAGAATCACAGATTTCAAACTCAAATCTTTCATTTTAAGTCAAAGAAACTGAGACCTAAAGAGGTAAATTAACTTGCCAAGACCACACAGATAGTAAATGGCAGCCCAAATTTGAGTGCAGATCTTCGGCTCCAAATTCTGTTTTCCAACACAGTTAAGAAGTCTTTTTAACCTTGTTGTTCACTGTTACTAGCAAGAAAAACCCTCAGAAAATCTGAAAAGAACCGAATACCAAAAGCAGAAGAAAAGATGTGAGACTGGTTCATTCCATGGTAGATTAGAGAATAAAAAATTGTTGAGAATAGGTGGTGACAACAGATAATGAGAGAAGATAGCTCCTCTGTGCGAAGGCATCAGACTCTGCATTAGGGTTAGAAATACACAAAATAGTCAAGAAATTAACATCATAACAGAGGAGACAACAAGTAAATAAATAGGTACATTTAGAGGGAAAGGTCTTCTGCAGAAGCTGGTGATCCAAGTCTGGAAAGAAGCCAGGGAGAAAGGAAAAGTTTGGAAAGGAGAGTATTCCAGACACTGAGGATAGCTAGGAGGAAAGAATGAATAAAGGACATGAAAAGTAATAAGCAAAGGACAGCAAATAGGCCAGTATGATATTCTGGATGAGGGGAACCCTTGACTGACGTGTAGAAAAGCTCACTAAAATTCTTAATGACATAGTATGAAATCTGTCGTATTTCAAAACCAAATCAATCATGCTTTTCCCAAAATAACCCCCAATGAAAACATGTTATGGTAGAAGGTAATCTCTGCTGCTAATTTTTAATCTTACACAGAAGCCTTAATTCTTTATGTAGAAAATTACATAAGTAAAATGAGGAAGATTCCCACCCTCTAACCCCCACAGTGAGTGTCCTCTCTATCTTATATTGCTTGATATTGTGTATGTATGCTTTTATTAAACTGAAAGCTGTCTGAGAGTAGCAACTGCTTCTTTGGTTTGTCTCACCAACATTTTTCTATCACCTAACATAAGTACTTTAAAAATACATATAGACTGAATGATTAATGGACTAATAATAATGGATAAATTCTTAAGATCCCTTCTACCAACTAAAAAAAGATAAATAAAAATGCAAAATATGGCTATAGAAACAGAAAAGTTTTTATTACCACAAATTTAAATTAAGCTTGTTGTATCATAAATCAAACAAAATTATCCAAGAGGCAAAAGTTCCTTTGACTGAAAAGTTAGAATTAGCATTGAAAGAGACATTATATTTCACGTAGTCTAATCATTAATAAGTATTTCTTAAGTGTTTTTTTGTTCCAAATATTATGACAAGCAAATTTTTTTCCCAAAAAGTTTTTTGTTGTACTTTCATTTTTTCTTTGACTCTTATCCTTGGATTGATTGATCTCATAATAATCCCTTAAATTACTGACTTTAAAAACAAACAACTCCCTCCTCCAAATCCAACAATTCTTTAGTTTAGAAATGTTTCCCCAATTTAGAGAGAGAGAAAAAAGTTACAGCGTGTGAGAGAAACCCAAAACACCACAATTCAAAAGATCCCAATTGTTCTCTTTAAATACCAATGTCTAATTTCTCATTGAAATAATTTGAAATTGTGCCATTGAAATTTTGTTTGGGGGAAGAGTTTTACAGAGGTAGGATGATGTAATGGAAAGAATGTTGGATGTGGAGTGAGAAAAGTTAGGGCAGCACAGCACAATGGAAAGAATCCAGTAGCCTTTAGTTCAAATCCTCTATGACATTAACTGACTTGGGTGACCGCAGGGAAATCATTTAACCTCTTCAGGTCAGTTTCCTTATCTGTAACTGAAGAAGAACTGCCTCTGCAATCCCTTTTAGCTCTAAATCCATGACACAATTTAAATCTGGCTCTAAATGTTATCAGTTTTGAACAATTCATTTATCTTCAGTTTCCTCAGGTGTAACATGGATCTACTCCAGCCTGAGTTTGCCCATCTCCACTTTGTTGTAGGAAATAATTTTTAAGGTGCAAAAGGGTAAATTAAATGGTAAATTTCATGAATTTAGGTAGTTCTCAGTGATAGGAAAGAGAGAATGCTACTAAGACAGGTAAGCAATTTCTTGGCAACTTATGAAGAGTTTCCTAGATCACATGTCAAATCCCCACTGCCCCCAAACTGGTTAAAAGGTAAAGTTTGAGGAAATATTTAACAACAGCAAATCCAACACAAAATAGCTAACACTGATTTGTGGTATTCTACGAGTCTGACACCACAGGCTATAATACTAAGCAAGTACGTGACTTGCTCCAGCTCACTCGGCCAATATTTTTAAGGCAGGATTTGGCCAACAATTTCCTTATCTTCAAGGTCAAACTATATTTCTACCACACCACTTTTCTTTAACTACTGCCCCACTGCCTCTTTTAGTCTTAAAGAATTAAAAAAAAAATTCAGCTCTTTCCAGAGACAGAGTCCAAAGGATTACTTTTTGCAATCTTTCCTATAGGGTATAAGAGTGGGTTCAAAGTAGTCTAAATGGTTATGACAAAATATCAATAAAAGCATTTCTCTTAAAGCAACCATCATTATATCTCACCAACAAAACTATCTTTATTGGAAAAAGCAGCCTTCCTAAGGAATTACTCTACAAACTCAAGGAAGAAACTGTCAGCAAAGCCAAGTAAAAGATTTATTAAAATGCTCTGCTTCTAACAATAGCTGATCTACTAGTTGAAATCTTCCACTCCTACAGCATCTTACTTCTATTTCATTTGATCTTGCTTAAAGTATCTAACTACTGCAATCCATCTTCTATATAGCTGTCAAAGTGATTTTCCCTGCTATAACACCCTGGGGTCTGATTATATTCTTCAATTGATTCCATTGAATTCTTATTGCCTCAAGGAACAAATATAAAAGCTTCTGTCTGGTATTTAAAGTTCTTCCCAAATATGAACCTTCCTAGCTCTCTTAGTCTTCTCATAGCTCTCTTTAGCCAAACTGACATACCTGCTAATCATCACATAAGATGTACCTCTTGTCTCCCATTCCAATAATATACTCTTCCTCCTTTTCAAAGCCCTCATTTTCTTGCAGACAATCCTCATTTACTACCTTCTGAATAATTCTAAAATTATAGCTGACCTCAATTACTCACTCCACTTTCCCAAACTATTCTTTCCTTCTTCACCATCAAACAATTAAGCTTGCTGACTATTTCTTCATCACCAATTAACTCCTAAATCTCTTGCAATCTTCTTTCTATCTTTACCATACTAAAGAAATTGCTTTCTATTAATTCCTGGATTGTTACTAAACATAATGATCACCCCATCCCCCAATTCTCATCTAATCAATAGCAGATTAGCAGCAGCATCTGAAACTACTGATCTTTCTTTTCTTCTTGGTATGTTCTCATTTCTTCATTTATTTATCCATTCATTCATTTATCAATTTATTAATTGCCTAGTATGTGTTAGGCCAAGATGATGGATACTAGGAATACAATAACAAAAACAAAACCTTTTCCTGTCCTCCAGGAGTTTACCTTACAGAAATACAAAGAAATAGAAAGGGAGTGGCTGGAAGTGAAGAAGTAGAAGAGAGAATGGGACAAATAGAAACTTGAGGATTGGAATAAAACCCCTGTAGGAAAAGGGCATATAGGTTGACAAATGAAAAAAGCTATGGATTATACAAGTCAGAGACAAAGACATAGTGCATTTTAAGCCTAGGTAATAGAATGGCACAAAATGAAATTAGTTCATTTTGGCTGGTATGAAGGAGAATAATGTGTGCTAGGTGGAGCAAAACTGTGGTGTCTAAACCCCAGATTTGTTATTTTTGATTCGGAGATAAAAGGGAACCAGTGGAGCTCCTAGAGCTGAAGAGGCATGATAAGATCTATGTCTTGGGAATATAATTTAGCAGTTATATAAAAGATGGACTGAAGAAGGAAGAAACTAATTACTACTGAATGTAAAAAGATTTTGCTGGAATTCTGATTTGATCTTCACGATATTCCTAAGAGGTATACACTACAGGTATCATTCTCTTATTAAAGGCCCAGCAGATAAAGTTACTATGTCCAAGGTCACAAAGCCAATGTAGTACCAGATATGGAGTTTGAACTGCGGTCTTCTTGACTCTAAATAGATCATTTTATCCACTACTCTACACAAGGGAAACTCATTAAAAGGCTACTGAAAGAATCCAGGTGAAAAAGTGATGGGAGGTCTGAACAAGGCTGCTGATCATCTGAGTAGAGACAAGAGAGATGTAGATGCAGAAATCGATAAGATTTGGCAACTAATTCAACATAAAAGAAAAGGGAAGATAAAGGTGAAAGGATGGCTCCAACGTCAGAAATCTAGGTCTCTGGAAGGATGGGAAGACCCTCAAACCTTTGCTTCTGTGATACGCACTCATAATCTTTCTGAACCTCCTTAGATACTATGTTGGCCTTTTTCCCTATTATTTCTGTAATTTCCTTTTCTGATTGTATTACCCTATAGCTTCAATTATCAAAGGTATCCAAAAGACTCAAATATTTATCTCCTTCTTGTTTCTTATTCATCTCAACAATAACATTATTAAAACTGAATTCATTTATCTATCTCCATTTCTGCTCTATTAAAGATACAAACACCCTGCCACTTACTGCAGCTTACATAGCTGTAATTATCTTCAACTACTACCTGGGAAATTATTCAGCTACTTAAATGTCAAATCCATTAATTCCTTCCAATCTAATAAATTTCTTAAAACTCTTGATCCCAGTGTCATATCTACATTTGTATCTTAAGTACTTAACATACTTGAAGTCCTTAAAAGTGTTCATTGAATCTGAATATAGGACATTTAATCAAAGAATAGCACTACCTTCCAGATATGGATAAACACAAAATCTAATAATTTGAAAAGTAATATGTTTTGATAAGATAGCTCTGGGAGATCAATTTTCTAATTAAAAAATTTTAAATTAAATTGGACAAGAGATAAATGTAATCCTGAATAAAGCTGAACTATGATTACATCACAAAGCAAGTTAATGTTCTTTCTTTCAAGTCAAGGCAAAGTCCATTACTAAGCTAAAAAATGCCCAAGAGGAGGCCAGGAGAGGAAGAGGGACAGGGAATGAGGGAAGAAGATTTATTATTTAATGAATAGTAAGAGCAATTTGAGCTATATATGTTTTGTGAATAATTGTTAATTCTAAAGTGAATGAATATACTTGAGAAAATTATTAAGAAATTCTTACTTGCCTATGCTACATTATGAAAAAAATCTTAACAGTAATTTTTGTTTATGTAAATTGAGCAATAATTAACTCAAGTAAAACTATCAGATTTATGATCAATTCTGTAGTTGTTTATCACAATTATCTTTTTCTCATGGAAATCTTATTACAAGTTTTTTCCATAATCCAAAATGAAGCTTATTCTTTAAAGAAAAAAATGTAATTTACAAAACAAGGAACTACTTTGGAACTAAGGAAGAAATATAGTCAAAGAAACTCTGTAAAAAGAGGAAGAAATGATACATTTGGTTTTATAGATTCTCATCTCCCTAAGTGCTCTGTTTGTGTATACATAGTAAACTTGAAATTTCTTTGAAAATTCTCACTTAAAACTTTAAGGAATGTACTACAACTAAAAAATCATTGCTAGCAGATAAAAAGTACTTGGTACAACATATTATTGTGGGATCAATACCACTACATATTAAGTATTTTGTCATGAGATTATCAGTGATGTGGCACTTCTTAAATAGTAAGAAAATTCATTTAAAAAATTCATAAAATAATTATGGAATTAATGTTGCATGTTGAATTATACATTTACCAAATAAAAGGCGAGTAGAATGAATATTTGATCAGAGACTTATTCAATAGTTATCTCCTTCCACAAATGCTTCTATAATCCCATTCTATTTAGAATTACTTTCAGCATTAATGTTGGGTATATATCCTCAGATTTCTTTATTTAACATTTTACAACCATTCTTCAGTATTTTTAATATGTAATGTTTTTTGAATAAGAAACAATGAGACTTCTCCACCCCCCCCAACATCTCACATTTATAATGTGTCATGTCTTTCCTGACAAAATTGTTATCTTCTTAAGCAAAGAAATACTATTTGTTGTTCCTGTTGTTTTTATTATTGTTACTATTAAAATCCAAAACTTGACTATGGAATAGATATAGGTTAATACTTTATCAGTTTAATTTACTTCACTAATTATGTCAAACTTTAATCCAGACAGTGCTATTTATTGATTTGGGGACTGCTGGGTTCAAAAAATCATTATATCTGTTTTCTCATCTAAATACTGTGAATAAACAAGTCATGTTAAATAAATGTAATTCATAAACTAATTATAAAGTACTTTGAAACTGTATCATAAATGTCAACTATTATTAAAACTCCTGATTCCTAGAAAGTTTAAGAGATGAATACATTAATTAAATTCTAGAAACATCTGAAAATTTATAAAAATCTGAAGGGATGTTCAATCTTTTTTAATATCCATAATAAATTTAATTTTTTAATCTTTCAATTAAATCAGTTTTGTTTTATTTTCATTCAGCTTACTCTGTAACTGAATTTTTCTTAAATCATTCTAGAGAACTTATTAGTCTTGGGTTTTTTTGTTAATTTTAAGAGAATTCTTAAACCAAATGGAAATCTTACACTAATACCAGAAATTCCACTTCAACGTGCAATATCTAACAATAGAGGTCATACCTTTTCTTTCTGTTTTCTGTGCAGGGATGGAAGATGTGGGTGTAGGCAGTTTTGATAAAGTAGATGCTCCATTAGCATCAAATGATTTCTTTGGCTGGTGATCAGATTGTAGAGGAAATGGACTAGAAGGAAGAGTGCTTGGGGTAGCAGTTGGATGAACCACTGGTTTGATGGGGTGCTGTACTGGCGTAGAACTACTGTGAGTCTCTGCTCTTGGCAGTCTGTAGTCTCTGTCATTGTGTCTGCTTGTTTGAGACAAAATATTCTGTGGGAGCATACTACTGGCATCACTGGAATGCTTGTCTTCCACTTTTGTTCAGTTCGCAAAGGAATGTTGGAATGAGGGGAAAAAAAAAAGATTACGTTAGAAACCTGTCTTTAACATTGGCTAACTGAGCAACATGCTAATACTTAAGTCTCTTTTTATAAAATTCCAACCTAATTAAGTTTCTGAAATTCTATCATCATGCAACTTCTCAAAGATCAATGGAAGAGGTAAGTCTCAACTATACCATACCCTTCTCATAGCTACACTCAAATGTCACTCAATTTAAGTCACAAATTTTCTAAATTTTGAAAAATGAGTTCAATACAAATTATTTAAAAATATATAAATTATTCTGTCTGTTTTAGGAAGTATGACAAAAATATTCTAACAGTTTTTTTAAATTTAATAGAAAACATGAGTAAGTAAAGCTTTTTCAAAATAGTTGGACCCTAACCAGTGATTTAAAAAAAAAATAAAGAGCAGATACAATACAAAAAAAAGAATATGGGTAATATCACTTGTATTACTAGTCCTACTTGAAAATTATTACCTATACAATTATAGGTCATTTCAGCCTAATTAAGGATTTAATAACTATTTTTTTATTACTAGCTTTTTGATAAACATGTTAAAAAGCTAATTATGAACATCTTAAGATGGTTTTAAAAAAAGCTAAATATAAATCATGGAACACCTGAAAATAATCTATCAAAATTTTCTTTTTAAAAACCAATTAGATGGTACCATTAGTTACAAAGATACTCTTACAACTATTAAAAAAAAAAGGTACATAAAATGAATCGTACATAAAATGAAATTTACTATCTATACTAAAAAAAAAAAAAAAAAAAAAAAAAAACCAACAGACCCACATGAACAACCTTAACTTATGTAGTTTCACTACCTGCAAAAAACTGAAATTACAAATGTCTTAATATTCAAGTCAAGATAAGGCACTTTGTGTATACCAATTTAGACTCGAAAACTGAACACAACTCCACTTTGAACCACAACCATAACAAACGTAATTTATCACCAAACTAATAATACTTTATGTGCCAAGGAGGAAGGAATTTTTAGAAAATAAAAATATTCACATTTATAGGAATACAAAAGCTATCATTTCAAATGACAAAAGCAGCTGTCTTTACTTTTATCTATATTGCTATTAGCTTCCTTAATTACCTTAAAACCATATCCTTTGCTAAAAAAATAAACTTTCTTCATTTAAGATTAAATGATATCCTACTTATTCTCCAAACCCCACCTCAACTCACCCATAACTCCTCAATGTCCAAAAACTATCATAAAAAAAAAAAAAATTAGGGCAAGAATTCATTTTCTGGTTTTACAAAATATAATATGTTTTGAATATGAACCAACAATCTTATAATCTTTTAGAATATGCATATGGTAAAAAATTGTAGCTAGATCAATTTAATATGTAATTTTGTATGAAGTTATTTGCTGTAACAACTACCACTACCATCACCAAAAACAAAAAAAAAAAAAAAAACAAAAAAAAAAAACCCTCCAATTAAACTTAAAATTTTAACTGATCAGAGAAAATTTTCTTTTTGAAAGGGGAGGGTAAGCTGATAAAAGACAATTATTTGAAGAACATACCTATCAACCTATAATTTGACTAGGAAGAAATAGGCTTTTATTAGTTAGAAAATGAACCAGCAAAAACTGACTAGTAATTAACTTTTTTGTGTAGGTTGTCATCCTAAAAAACAAAATGTGACTATCCTAACAAAATGCATTAGGAATGTGAATGATTTCCAAGAGAATATTTCTGTCTAGGCAAACGTGGAAGCAGTATTTTACAAGGCTAGTTTTCCCAATGCCCTGTCCAATTTTCTACTTGACTGTTACCTTAACTATACTAGTAAACAAGAACTCCTATAGCCAATTTCTATGCTTAACTAGACATAAAATTCATTTGTGTACACTAAAGAAAATTCCTTTGAGGTTCTATCAAACTAATTAACATTCTCACATTCTAATGTTGCAAAGATATGCCATTTCTTCCAAAAATATGTCAAGTGAACCAACTTAGGCAATGAAGAGGTAAAAACTTCAAGCATGTAAATTTCACTTAGAGTTCTAAATAATCACCATACAGACTCAATAATCTTTAAAGAAATGGTTTTCTAGAGAACAAATCAGATGAAACATAACAAAATTGAAGGGGGAAAAAAACAGGGGAAAAAAACAATGATAGTATGTATAGCTCCATCATTTGCTGACTAAAAATTATGCATTATTAAAAATGTTTCAAACGTTTTAGCACATTCAAACTATTTCTGATGTTCAATTACACAAGTCACTAGAAAGATTTATCATTTCCCACACCATCGTAAGGAAGATGGATTTAAAATTGCTGATTGTCTGTGTAAGGATGATACTATGGCAGGATAAATTTTAGCTAGTCTTGAAGAAAACAAAACTTGGGTTCAAGTCCAGCCTCTGTCACACAGCAACTGTGGCAAATAAATTAACCTCTCAATGTTTCAGAAAACTCTCTAATAGATTCCAAGTTGCAGAGAAAGAGTCTAGCAGCCCTTCTGCCAATAACCCACTATATTTCTATGTGCAGAGGCATATAAATTTTGAGCACCAATGTATAGGAGGTACCAGGGACATCCTATGCAAGGTTATGCTTACATAGGCAGGGATCCATGCAGATGAAGGACAAAAGAATAAGTGGAGTTGGGTTTTTTTTTCTCTCCTACTGCACCAACATTGTACAAAAGTGTCAGAGGTTACCATGAGAAACTGGGTCAGGAGGCAAGATGACTTTAAGTTTCTTCTCCCTAGACCCTGGATCTTCTATGTAAAATGAGGTGGTTTCACTATTCAAAAAATATCAACAATTCCAAAACAAGGAGTTACAGGGGTAATTGAACTACATTCTCTTAATCTGAAAGACTTCTTTTCTTGTCATTTTTCCAGGTACATTTCTAATTTAATAAGAAATCAACCCACATAATAATGTACTAAAAATCAGGTATGTTCAAGAGTAAGCTGATTGAAAACACAAAAGTTTTTTTCCAAAAATAGGAAGTTAAAAAAAAAAATTCTACTAATGTTGAAGAAATTTTGTTTTAAATAGTCCTTACTTTGTATAAATGTCAAAAACAATCAGCACAATCAGTTTTAATTAGTTTCCACCTAGGCACCACAATTTTGCCACCCCTATTTCTTTACAAGTGATTCTTTAAAAATTAACAAAAACAACACAATACTATTTAGTCTGTTTTCTCAATTGTAAAACAAGAGGGGTTGGAATGGGAAAGAAAACTGTATCTTTTCAAAAGTCCTTTCCAAATCCAGAATTAGAATTCAAATTTCCACCAGTTTTTGAAACTATTTGGTCAAATGGCATCCTGATTTATACAGTTTAATCAGATTAAATAAATTCATCACCAAAAACCAAAAAAATCAAGAATAATTATTGCCATATATCCTATATATGTTCAAAGATGAATCTGACCTTTAGTATTAACAAACTTTCAAAGTGTAACTAATCTCTAAGAATCAAAAACTGTGAAGATAAAAATCTACAAATACATTTTACAAATTCTAGATTTAGTACCTCATGGGATTTTTCTATGTGGCAAAGAAAATGATTTTATGTGAATGTATTTTGTAAAAATGGCTAAACTTGTTTATTTTTCATCTATCGGAATTTAGAATAATCTACCAAAAGACTAAAACTAATTGTTCTATAAAAGATTTTTATGGCAAAGAAACTAAGCACCACAAAAAAGTATCACTATTTTGATCCTTTTACAATTTCTCTCTTTTTTTAATTAACCAACTTAAAAAAGCAAATTACCTTCATAGCACTGGTAAACAAAACAAAACAAAACAAAACCAAAAACAAACTTTAATCTTGATTTTTTTTTTTAAATTTAAAGAATAATGTTCTAAGAATTTCCAGAACTGTCTTTCCTCAACCCCCATTCCCCTCAACTTGATAAAAACCTCATGTTCTTATGTGGATTCTCTACTGGGTTTGGTTAAGTACTGAAAATGTTCCTTGAATGAAATATTAAATACTTTGGTAGCATTTCAAGCTTACAGAATTAATGAATTGTGGAACAGTATTTAATGATATAATATAAAAGTAAATTTCACTTCTTCCTTACAAAGATTCAGTTCTCCTCTACATAGATAAAAAATAGTATCTAGGATAATAATCACTCAACAGTTTTTATATGTGATTCATGGCCATGTTCAAAAGCAACTGACCAATTCGGACAAAATTTTATACACTAAAATGTCCCAAAGATAGTCTGAAATGTTGCACAAGTCACTATTCTCCAAACAACATGGCAGCTAACAAAAGTGTTCCAACAGGAATATTTTCTATAATTTTTAACAGATTATAATGAAACAGGTTAAAATAATATTGACACACTTAAAATCATGAAATTGGTTGAAATTTAATTCCTAGGACATTATACTAGTATAAAAACTAACTTCCCAGAATTAGTATTATCACCAATTTTAGATGCCGGGTTATAAGTATCTCTACTAAGCTGCATCATAAATCCATTAGATCTTCCCAATATCTCTATGGATTTATCAGTTAGGAACTAATATTACTATATGCCATCATTAATTTTCAAATGACAGTCTTCTGTTTTTAAATGGCAATTGGTTATGGAGGAGAGGAGAGATATGATGATACTCTATCCTCTCAGATATTTATAAAGACTAAACATTGTGTGGGGGTGGGGAGGGGGAAGAGATGGAAGTCCGTATGTGTGACCACGCAGGTCTGTGTGTGTGAGCATGCAACATCCCTTGACTAAGACAAAGGAATCATCTACATACTTTTTGTACAGAAATGTAAAACCTATATGCATTTTCAATGTAAATAAACTCAGAAGAATAAAGATATTTAGAGGTACTTTCACAAAAATAATACTTACTTCCACCCGCAAACCCACTGGTAGCTGTGGTTTGCATCACCTCTCTTCTGTAATCCCTATCTTTTGGGAAGCTGTTAACTGCCATTTTACTTGCTTCTTTTTGTCTCTGCTCTCTGGGGGAAAAAAAAAAAAAAAATATATATATATATATATATACACATATATATATGTGTGTGTGTGTGTGTGTGTATGTGCATGCCTACTATGAATCAAATGAAGGATATGGAAGTCAATGTATTACTAGTGAGCTCTAAATACATCCAATACCTATGACAGACCTGAAATAGGACACTGGACATGTAGGCATTTGTCTAAACTCATTTATTATAGCAAAGTATAGAATATAAAGTGGTAAGAATTTTGCTGTGGTCCATCTGGTTTGGGGAAAAGGTAGAAATAAAAAGTAAGCAAATTCTTTTTAAGGTTGTTACAAAAATTATACCCTTTTTCATTACTAGTCCATTCCCACTACAACCATCTAATGAGATCCACCCTCTCACCTGCATGTGTCCATAGTTGATAAATGTTTATTCCTGGTCTTTTATAGCTCATTAATGGATAAGAAATGTTATTAACTTAACTGACACTCTCCTCTTTTTCATGCTCTATGCAATTCTGAATCTGGGATGTAAATTCCAATGTCACAGTTTACAATTAAATTTTGTAACAAAAAGTGAATAGAAAGTTAACTTGCAGATATGAAAAACTTAGAGAATGACTAAAATGGCTACAAAGCTAAAGCTTACAATTCTGTTTAGCTACATCCCAGTTGTAATCAAGTTGTAAATGTAACCCAAAGAAAGTGGGGGGGTAGAGGGGAGAGGGGCAGCAGTAATGGATAGTACAGATTACCAGGAATTGAGGATAATATTTATTTCAATTTCCTGAAAAGAAATAGCCCTTTTTTTTCCTTTTTCCCGTCCAAACCAGGGGAGTGCGGGGTAAGAATACCCATGTCAAGAATTGTCTATAGGAGAATTGTACTGAACCTAAAAGAAGAAACATTTTATGCCAGGATTGGATGAAGATGGCAACAAAAAAATTAAACTTCACAGGAAGATAGGAAATGGGATTTAAAAAAAAAATTTTTTTTTAAAGAATAAAATTCTCTACAAATTCAAACTTTATATTCTAGTAATTCTTCTTTAAAGAAAGTGAGGATTTGTTTATTTAGATTAAAATAGCAAATGTATCAATACATATTCTGAAGAATGCTGTCAATAATGAAACCTGGGAAAAGAAATATGTCTATACCTAGATTTATGCCCTCTAAAGTAATTGCCCAAGATTGTAATCTAGTTTTCTCAATTCTTGTTTTCCCACTCACTGGTCTTGCTATTCCATTGCACTCAAGTCTTCCTTCTTGCAATTCAATGGGACTTTAGCAAACAAAAAACATTATATCAGAAAGCACTAATGTTATACAAAATAAATGCTTTCATTAAATGAATGACTTCCATGATAGGACCTTTATCTACTCTCTCAGATTTTCATTAAATTATATTTTGTAGAGAATTATAATCAAGGATTATCCATTGGAACCACCAAAACACTGTTCATTAGAAAGAGTTTATATCAGAAGTTGCATAGGATATTAAAAATTAAATAACCAGCCCAGAATGACACAATCAGGATGTGTCAGAGGTGGAAATTGAACTCAGATCTCTTTGATGGAGACTGCTTCCTCTCCACGTGCAACCAAAGGCTGCTGCCTTTCTAAAAATGTAAACTGCAAAGCAGAAGTTCATCTGCACTGACAGAATGTTTCTTTACTAGAAGTGCCGTCTGCCAACAAATTACAGATTCAACAGGACAATAATATTCATAAACATGGAATTTTAATCTGTAGGAAAAAAACAAACATCTGTGCATCCTTTAAGATAAAAAGAAATACCTTTCAAGCCACTCTTTTGGTTTTTCCCACTGTGAAACTTCTGTTCGACAGTTGTAGTAGTACTTTTTCCCAGAAGAACTGATGTGTTCAGACCAGTCATCTGCAGAATCATAAGACTAAAAAAATTCCACACACTTAAAAGATTAGGACATATTGTATAACAACTTAATATTATATTCTAAGAAGATCAATTACCATATAAAAATAGAAATATAACATGATTATAAGGAATATACACAGTAAGGCTCTCATCAATTAAAAGTTAAGCTTATTAAATATTTATGACTCTATTAGGCACTTCCACAAAAAAGGGGGTTGTGGCATTTAAAAAGTTTTGAGACATAATTTCTAGGTGATTTAATCATTTTATTAGTAATGCCAGTATTTTAAGAAAAGTATAGTCATTTGGCCCTTTTTCTCTGAGACAAAAATAATCTTGGCGCCAAAACACTGGTTATGAATAACCATTTCACTCAGGGTAAAATCAAGCTCAAAGTGTTTACATGACTGTTTACATGATAGAAAAAAGAGTGGTGAAATTCAACTTTCTGTATTCAAAAATATTACAAATGTTCTTTAAGCTACAAAAATTTGCCATGTATTTTGATTATTGTAACAAAGATATATGAAAAACACTACCTCCATATGTCATTATCTAATCCCTTTTGAAACAGTTTTTTGAAAGATGAGATTAAGTTGGATCTAAAATCAAGTAGAATTATTGATTTTAGACTGGTATAAAATACATTTTTTGTATTATTATGGCAAAGCAAAAATATTAAAATACTATATCTAAAGCTTTGATGTAAATTTCTTTATAATAATAAGTTTGACTGAAAAGACTAAACTAAAACTTAGCCCTATAAAAGAGAAGCAGGTCTTAAGGACAGATTGTGTTCAGAGTCTAGTTCTGGGCTAAAGTGAACCCATAAATCTGATTCCACCCCAAGTCACCATCCCAGAGACACTAAAGAGCTCATAAAATAATCTGGTAAACCTATAATGTCTGAATTCAATTGGGGGTAAAAATTGAAATTATTTCAAATCAGAAACTCACAAAATATAATTGCTTAAGATGACAGATTTGGAATACTAATCCCCTTGCTTAGTTTAAAACCCAGAGAAGTTAAACAATGTTAAGCCCCCCACCTAGGTATAATATTAGTGATCAAGTTTGGATTTGGATCCAAGTGATTTTGACTCCAAGTCTATCACTCTTCACTCTTCTAAGAAACTTAAGCATCATCTTAGATGGATCTACGAAATCACTCTGCCTCTCCCACTATGGATGACAGAACTGTCCCAGTCTTTTGGAAATTGTTGATTCTTTACACTGCCCATCATTTATATCAAGTTAGGTAAAAGATGATAATAATTCTCTGAGATTTGCTATCCAAAGTCCTCAAAGGTGCTAGATAGCAAAATATTTTCCTCCCTACTATCACAAAATATTCTGTTATCTGACAATAAGGGAAAACACTTACTTTTTTATCTAAGTGAAGCAACAAGTGCTATTCCTACAGACTTTTGTAAATGTCTTTTGTTTTCTCTTTGTAAAGTAGAGAACTTGCCAAATCTCTATCCCTTTTTCCCCCCTTAAGTAAAAAAAAGAAAAAAAATCAACTATACTCCTAATACGCAGATCCTCTCTCTCCCCTTCCTTTAAAGATACTATAAATTAACTTTAATCTAAGGTTTAAAAACCCAACATCTAAAATTCAAAAAGAAATTATAAATTCAAATACTACCTTCAATAATATACAAGTAACTTCCCTATTCTTCTCTGCTATAGCTTCCCATATCCTCTAAACATCAACTTAAAGGAAAAAAGAAATAACTCTAGATATAAATTAACTTTGCCACTGATTTCTAATTCTTAAGATACTGTTCTCTGAACATCTTGCCTTTAAAAACAAAACAAAACAAAACAAAAAACTAAAATCTAATGAAATTTGCTTTTATCAGCTGGATATGATTGGGGTATTTCTATGACTTATTTACAAAACAACTTGTTCTTCTGACCAAGGTTTATCAAAGCCTCTGGCCCACTTGACAAATAAAACGGTATTACAGCTTCTTCACCGTCTTGCCTCTAACCTTTTGCAACCATCAAAAAAACAGAATAAAAAGACTTTTTTAATAACCTCACTTTTTTTTCCATAATAGAGAAAAAGTCACAATTTTTGGAGCTAATTATATATTCTCACGTGAAACAAAATATAATCATTGTACAGAAATGAATTCGAACACAATTCATTTCTATATAAATTCCTTCTACATATTTCCAAAACAGAGAAAGAAAGAGCATGTTATTTTAAAATTTGTACGTACATTAAAAAAACGATTTAGGATTTAGATTATCTTCTTTGTAGACGTTCAGGGAAATTTTGACTTAATAGTTATTCCTTGAAATCCTGCTGGTATTCAAAAATGACTATATTGAACAGCTAATTTATTGTCCTAAACTTTTTTTCAAAATAAAATCCTGAGAAGCTAGAAGGAGGTGGAACTTGAGTTGCATACTTATTGGAGTAAAATATTAGAATGAAATATCAAAATAATTTAAGAATAAGCTTGTTAGCTATATAGATAATTTCAAAGATCTCAAATCACTCACCAAATTGATTCCAAAGGCTTTCATCAAAGCTCAAGATAGACATAGTAATAAGTATTTTATACATATGTAAATTACACTTTTGGTTATAATGCTCCTAGAATACTGAAACATTATCCACTCCCCTAAAGTTCAATAGTGAAACATCTTTGTTTGCTAGAAGAGGGAATTGGCAATCAATATGGTACACTTGAGCTAAACTTAATTTAATTCTGAACAAGTCAGTAAACAAAAATTCTTTAAGAGTAAAGAATTCAGATTAAAGGACAATTTTTAACTAGATAACACTGTATACTTACTGCGTCTGAAGTTTTGCTTGGATTTGGATTATTGCTTGGATTAGAAGAATGTGAATTTGAACTATGAAGAGCACTGTGGTTATGTGAATTTTCTTGTGGAGAGTAACTGGTCCCTAAAAAGAAATTATTTTTCAAATTAAATTTGTATAGAAGTATAATATAAAACTTTGTCTCTATATTTTATTCTGACTCAAAGATGTAAAAACTAAATTTATAATCTTATTATCTATAAATAACTAAACTTGTCAAAATATTGTAAATGCGATAGTCCTAAAGACACAATTTGGCTCATATATACCATGTAATAGAATACATTATACTTTTGGGAAAATCTCAGCTATAATTTTCAAGAATCTGTTAACTAGTAAACTAGTTAAGATAGCTAGCTGTGCTAACATTGTAGTTTGGCATAATGTGACACTTTACTTATTATAAAAAAGTTTAACTACCCCAAACAAATTACTCAAAGAATGACTATCCATGCCATAAAATTACTTGTTTTACAGATGAATTCAACTATAGAATTTCTTTAAACTAACATATTCCTTTGTTGGTTTAATTCACCCCCAAAATTGCAGAACTTTTATGAAAAGAGGTAATCTTGCACTGTAAAAGCAATTTAAGGAATTAACCAATAAAAACTTAATTAAGCCCTATGTATAAAGATACTGTGTGAAATAAAAAAGTATAAATAGGCCAAAAGTTAATTGCAACTAAATGATAATCCATCTGGAAAAACAAAATATAAACTCACAAAGACATTAACAATACAATAGTTTAAGAAATTTCACCAGGCAGAGATTATTAATAGACAAAAATATAGTTCAGGCATTTATTTAAATATACATATACAGGTTGCCTAGCTGAGATGGCTGGAGAAAGCTGTTGTCAAAGAAGATGGAATGGATAACACATGGGTAGATAAAGTAAGAGTTGAAGCCCAGGCAAGTGTAGGAAAATGAAGAACATGTAAACCATTTGTCTGAAGCAGAAAATTTTAAAAAGAGAATAATGAAAGATAAAGCTGTAAAAAAAGACAGGTTTGGACCATATCTTAGAATGTTACACTATTATGTTTAAGTGTTATTTGGTAGGAAATTATTTCTAAACAAGGGAATCAAAGCATCAAAATAATCTTTGAGAACCCTTAACCTTATAGCAATGTGCAGGACAGATTACAAGAGATAAAGATTAATTAAGATGCTATTGCACTAGTCTTGGTACAAGAGAACAGCACAATACTGTGATCAGAGAATTTAAAACTCAACCATAATGTGGAAAAAATATTCCTACAAGACAAAAGATGGTATTCTCAGGCATTTATGAGACTAAACTTGATAATGACATAAACTTCAAGTGACATCTTAAACTTTGTTAACTTCTTAGGCTACACCACACTACCCTTTTTCCTATTAAACTCTTAAGAACTAGTCCCTCTCTCCAGCGGGTACCATTTATTGTTTCTAACCATGGTTTTATCTATTCCTGGCTTATTCCCCTATCACTGTCTCTGAAGCAAATGCATAACTCTTTTGCAACAATTTAAAAAACATACACTTGATGGAACTATGAATTTATCTAGCCATTTTGAAAAGCAGTTTGAAATTATGCCCAAAAAACTTATAAAACTGTGTACATCCTATGACCCAATAGTATTGCTTCCCAATACTATTTTTCTGTTTCGCAAGCTTATCAGGGAAAGAGGAAAAGAACTGTCATATTCTAGAATATTTATGGCAGCTCTCTTTGGCGTGGCAAAGAATTGGAAATTGAAGTGAGGTCCATCAATTGGATAAAAGGTAAGCAAGCCATAGCGTATGATTTGTGATGAAATATTATGTGCTGTAAGAAAAAATGAGGTTCATTTTAGAAAAACATGCAAAGACTTGCATGAAGCAATAAAGAATGAAATGAGCAGATTTACTGTATACAGTTAGAGCAACAGTTTGTAGAGCAATTGTGAATGAAGTTTTTAAGAGTATTATTATAAATATTCAAATCAACTACAAAAGACCCATGAAAGAAGATGTCATCTACCTCCAGAGAAAGAGGTGATAAATAGATGCACACTTACTATGGTTACATACACACAAGTATTTGTGTCAAATGGTGGGCTTCTCTGGTGCAAAGTGGGGAGAAAGATAGTTCAGAATGTAAAATTCAACAACAAATTTTTTTCTCATAACCACATAATTTGGGTTTTTTGGTTGCTGTTGTGGTTTTACTTAGTGGGAGAAAAAAAAAACCAAGTTATAAAAAACAATCAAGTAAGATTCTCACCTACATTTCAGATATAAGTCCAATAAAAGCTAATCTTATAATGAAAATTTTTCTATTTTTTTTCCTGAGAAATACTACATGAGTGGCAACAGTAGAAAAGAATGGGGGGAGGGGGAGAACAGTTTTGAGCATTATGCTCTGCTCTTCTCTTCCCACACAAAAATTATCTTTACCCTTTGATCCAGCAGTGTTTCTACTGGGCTTATATCTCAAAGAGATACTAAAGAAGGGAAAGGGACCTGTATGTGCCAAAATGTTTGTGGCAGCCCTGTTTGTAGTGGCTAGAAACTGGAAATTGAATGGATGCCCATCAATTGGAGAATGGTTGAGTAAATTGTGGTATATGAACATTATGGAATATTATTGTTCTGTGAGAAATGACCAGCAGGATGAATACAGAGAGGACTAGTGAGACTTACATGAACTGATGCCAAGTGAAATGAGCAGAACCAGATCATTATATACCTCAACAATGATACTGTATGAGGATGTATTCTGATGGAAATAGATTTCTTCGACAAAGAGATTTAACTCAGTTTCAATTGATCAAGGATGGACAGAAGCAGCTATACCCAAAGAAAGAACACTGGGAAATGAATGTAAACTGCTTGCATTTTTGTTTTTCTTCCCAGGTTATTTCTAACTTCTGAATCCAACTCTTCCTGTGCAACAAGAGAACTGTTTGGTTCTGCACATATATATTGTATCTAGGATGTACTTGTTTTATTTAACTTGTATAAGACTGCTGGCCATCTGGGGGAGGGGGTGAAGGGAGGGAGGGGAAAAGTCGGAACAGATGTGAGTGCAAGGGATAATGTTGTAAAAAAAATTACCAAGGCATGGGCTCTGTCAATAAAAAGTTTATATATATATATTCCAGTAACAGGTGAGAAGGAATAAAGGAGAAGCAGAAAACAAAGTCTGAAGCTACAATGAAAATGAATGAAAATGGAGTGGGGAGGTTAATTCCATGAACAGAGGTTCCTGAGCAGCAATTCACAAATATTTCTTTTCAACTCACATTTATTCAGTGCCTATCAAGTATAAAGAAAGCACTATCCTAGATTCTAAGATAGAAAATGTATATATCATATGAGGACTGCCAAGATTGAAATCAAAAGGAAAAAGATTTTTGTTAGGTTTCCTATGGTACCAATAATAGCTAACTAGAACTTTACAGTTTGTAAAGCACTTGGCATCTATTATCCCACTTTATGCATACAATTTTATTATCCCCATGTTACAGATGAGAAACTGAGGCTCAGAGAGATTAAATAATTTGCTAAAGATCAAGAAAGCTAATAGTTATCTAAATTTAGGTCTTTCTGACTCTGAGTTCAGCTATCAGTGGATAGTTTAGATATGAAATACACCTATACAAATACACATACATACACATTCAAGCATGAGGTTTTGAAAAACCTGAAAAACAGGCTAAAGCTTTGGTACCAATTAATACTATCATGCTACAAATGGAAAACAATACTATACTGGCAAAAAGTAACAGAGATAAATCGTCTTCCCTGGGGATGTCTCACTTTATGAGCTTCTTTCTAGTCAGCACATCATCAATCTATGAAATAGCTATGTAAATACACCTTCCAGACAAATGTCTAAGAATTATGCAATTTATTTATACTACTATACATTTGTTTTGTATGTAATCTCAACTGTCCTGATTAAACAAATTATTATAAGAAATCCAGAGTTCCAAGAAATAAGCAGAGATTTCTAAAAAGAATAATTAGATATTTTAAATTTATTGTTATTGTTAGAAAAGAGCAGGAGTTAACAAAATAGAAGACTAATTCTAGGCTCTATCCTCCTGAACTAAATTGCCACCAGTTAAGTCCAGGATTAATCAGAATTTGCCAAACAAGGCTTCTATACGCCATAAGCAAAACATCCTTGCTGTTCGGTTTCTAAGCAGATTAAAAAAATATATTGAAAATAAAACCAATTAGATGTTACTTAATTTAAATTAGATGAAAATTCAAAAGGGAAACTAAGTAAACCATACTTTGGTTTACATAAACATAACATAAACATAAACCATACATTTGGTACCCTTCACCCCTTAATTTGGTACAATTCATTTCCTGCAACTGAAAAACCTCCTGGGAATTTCTAATCTTCTGAAAATTAAAGGTTAACATTTCTCATAATGACAATGATCACTCTTGATTATCTTGTTGCTCCAGAATGTTTCTCAGAAAATATCCTAGGGATTTTCTACATATTAAGTCTCATTTCTTAAAGTAAAAAAATTTAGAGGTTATTACTTCAATCATCTCATTTTAGAGATAAGAAAACTGAAGACTTGAGAGATTTAAATAAACTGGGAAGAAAAGAGAATAAATCAATC
This sequence comes from Antechinus flavipes, assembly GCF_016432865.1. Taxonomy (NCBI): domain Eukaryota; kingdom Metazoa; phylum Chordata; class Mammalia; order Dasyuromorphia; family Dasyuridae; genus Antechinus; species Antechinus flavipes. Next base: position 64,422,288 of record NC_067402.1, on the reverse strand, counting down.
TATTTCCAAGTCTTGTGTGCTTTCTACAACATGGCTGTGTCTATCATTAGTTCAAATAACATGAGGTAAGGCCATAAAAAATTATAGAATTCTAGAGATACAGTACAACCAAATGATCTGGCATGAAATAATGAACTATAGATGTAAACATTTGTTCAGTTAAAGTGGTCATGTATAAAAAACTGATACACTAGTTTTAAAAGGCATATGAAGAAGGGAGAAATAATAGGACTAAAAAAAGAATGTATAGATAGCGTCACGTTCATATCTGAGAAGTAAAAACTTAGAAGTTTCAATCCCATATAGCTCCAATGTAAAGTATGCAGATGATGATTCTTTGGGACATAAGGGGAAAAAATTAGAACTTAAATTTGGTTTTTAATCTAAAAAAGAAAAAAATTAAAACTTTACTAACATTTAGCATAAAAATCAATAATGGTTGCTTGCTTGTTATCTATAAACATGCAATTATCTTTTTAAGCCACTTATCAAAATCTGTAACGCCACTGAATTAGGCATATGTAAACTGTAATATATTGCAATATGCTGAAGTAAGACAGTTAAATGAAAATACCATTGTCTACTTCTGTATTAAGGGATATAACTAGTAAACTATATTCAACAAAAATTTTGAAACACTTCTATAAAAGTGGTCTTAATTGAATGCTAGTGAAATATAATTATAATTGGTAATAAAAATGTGAATCAGTTTATCTTATAAAAAATAATGCAGTTATATACTAATATGCCATATAAATAAAAGCTTTTTAAATGGTTTTTGTGGACTGTAATTAAACAATCTGATTTTTATTTTATTATTAGGAAGTTGGTTTTTTGAATATTTTCTTAAAAACATAACTTTTATTAAGCAGCTGCTGGATTACATAGACAATGGTATCCTCATTTAACTGTCTATTTCAGTATAATGCAATGTGCTACAATTTATGTACTTAGTTCAATGGATTTACAGATTTGACTACTGAATTAAAGATAATTGCAGGATGAAGATGCTATTAATAATGGGAGCAAAAGTGAACAATAAATGAATGTATCAATGAATAAATATTTATTAAGCATTTACATGCTGTGCACGGTGCTTCGTACATAGGATACAAATATTATAACAAAAAATCAGTTCCTGTGTACAAGTTTACATTCTAAAGGGGAAAGAGAACACACAGAGCAGTTGTGATTAAGGACTGGTGTTTTATTCTGTGATGGTTTAGGTGGTGGGAGGAAATGGTACACATAGGGCAACAGGCAAAAAAATGACAGGTATGGGTAGAATGGCTAGAGAAGCTGAAGCATAGTCTGATAACAGTAGATATGATAGGCTAATAAGTAGGTTACTCTAGACACATTCAGTTACAAATAAACTGGGCTGGGTCCTAGGATGCAGTTCTCAAGAACTACTGTGGACTGGAAATAAAAAAATAGAGTTGTTGACTAATTTTCAAATTCTTGGTATATGCTTATGAAGAAAAATGATGAATTAACTAGATCAGACTTTAGAAAGTCTGATACTCTGATACTATGTAGTAAACAACAATCAGTTAACAAGCATTCATTATGCAGTCTGCACATTATCTGGTCTGATTCTAATACAAGTTTCAAATTATGCTCATTCTTTAAGCTGAAAATTACAGACATTTAAAAATACAATAAAATAAAATGTTTCTCTGGCTTCAGGATGATGCTTGCTTTTCGGAGAAGGGTATTTATGATAAAGCACAGTAATATTTTAGAATGAAAACGTAAGGGGCAGCTAGGTAGTGCATTGGATACAGCATTAGCTCTGAAATCAGGAGGACCCCAGTTCCAATCTTGTCTCAGACACTTGACACTTCCTAACTATGTGACCCTGGGCAAGTCACTTAACCCCAATTGCTTCAGCAAGACAGAGAGAAAGAAACACTCTAACCCAACAGCTGCTAAATGCAAGTTGTTTTTAAATAACTATTCAAAAACCCAACTTCCTAATAATAAATGAGGACTCCATGCATAGCTAGAAGGAATGATGCAAGATATAAAATAAAATTCTGAGAAAATACAAATATTAAATAATTTAAATAGCACTTTAACATTTACAATGAGCTTTACAAATTTATCTCTTATGATCTTTACACCAAGCCAGGGAGGTAGATACTATTATTACTCCATTTTAGAAATGAGGAAATCAAGACAGAGAGAGGTTAAGTGATTTGCCCATGGTCATACAGCTAGAGTCGGAAGCCAAATTTGAAACCAGGAAAACAAGTCTTCCTATTAATCCAGATTTGGAAGCCACCATGTCACCTAATTACCCTGTGATTACATGAGACACAAAGAAATACTGGAATCAAAACATATTTAAAGTAAAAAATAAAATGTAAGTTACCTAACATAATAATAACTGGTCTGGAAAATAAGTCAAATAGAGATCAAAATCACTGGGCTACCACAAAGCAATTATTTGGGGGATGGCGGGGAAGCTTGCACATTGTTTCAAGAAATTATAAAATGAAAACTGCCCTCACTAATTAGAACAAGATAAATATAGATTCCCCAAATATTTCCTGAAAGGAACCCCAAAAACAAACTTCTATGAATGCCAGAGATAAATGTATAATGTTCACAAAGGAAAAAAACTTGCAAATTTTCAGAAAGAAGCATTTCAAGGAATGACAAGTCAAGATTATACAAGGCCTGGCAGCTTCTATTAAAAAAAAAAAAAAAAAAAAAAGAAAGAAAGAAAGATCGAGATCTTATACAATATTACAAAAGGCAAAAGAAAGACGTTTACAACTTAAAAAGAACTTTTTAATTTAGGGGGAAGAGATGGAAGAAATATTTAGGCTGTATAGGAGGATTAACAATAGTAATAAGAAAACAATGAGAGCCAATGAAACACTTCAAAATTCACAGTTCAGAAGGAAGCACAGACAAGCAGGACAATTTCAAAAGTAATGTACAGAAAGAATGTACTTTGAAAAGAAATGCAAGCTGTATGAAATGAAGACTCAGTCTCTTTTGTGTATGCTATCTGTATAGAAATGCTTTTTGTAATATTTAAATTCAAAGTAAAAAAGTATTTTTTAAAAAGATCAATTTTTAGAAAGGTAAGAGGAATTAGCAGTGTTATATGCACTGTCATATTTCAACCCTGTGCTCCTGTAATATAGGTTTGTTTATAGACAGTTGTTTGCATTTTGTCTGCCCCACAAGACTGAGTTCCATTAAGAACAAGAACTGTCTTCTGCCTTTTTTTTTTGGGTATATCCTGCACTTTACACAGTGCTTGTAACATAGCAGATATATTATAGAAGCTTAGTAATTTGGCCATGTTTTTGCTTTATTGATGAGAATTTATTCTGAGATTACAACAGGGGTTATTTCAAGAGTGACTGGAAATATGAAATAAATGGTATTAATAAAACGTTTTATTAATCAACCATAAAGAATTTTTTCAAAATTGTTATTCTAAACCATAAAGATAAAAGACGATAAAAGGCAAAAATATCTTAAAGACCTTAATTTTTTTTCTTTTCTTCACAAAGGAAAAATAATTTGGGAAAAGTGCTAAGAACATGCAAAAGAAATGCTAGTATACAATAAATCAGTAATATCTTTGGCTAACATTAGTTGTATAAGTAATATATGTAATAGTTCAGAACTTTAAACTACATAACATACTAAGAGCTCAACAATGACCAATAACAAATAACCACGAACTATATAATATGTCTTTTACAAAAAATTTATTTTTTACTTAACAAATTTTGTTTTTACAATCCTTTCTAATAAATATATAATAAATAATAATAAAAATAAATAAGTAGGGGGAAAAAACTTCCAACAAAACTAAGTCAACCTATCTACTGTGTTTGATAACATAAGCAACGTTACACATCCATAATTCCCAGCTCTGCAAAGTAGTACTCTTTAAGTAGAAGCTTAAACATTATAATTAAAAGGCAACAACATTCCATTTCATTTGTGGTTACAATTAATACTCTATGTATGGCTTCACTTTGAATGACTTTGTCTTCCAATACTTCTCTAGATTCTTCATATCCATTTTATCTCACAGTACAATAATACTCCATTACAATAATTTACCACAATTAAATTTAAACATTACTCCAGGAGCAGCTAAGTGAGGAGTACTAGCCTTGAAGTCAAGAGGACCTGAGTTCAAACAGGCCTTCTTAGCTATTTAAGGCTTCCTAGCTATGTGAACCTGGGCAAGTCACTTAACTCCAACTGCTGGGAGAGAGGTGGGGAGGAGGGAATACTCCAATCAATGAACTATTTTTTTTTTCCATTTCTTTGCTTCCACAAAAAAAAATGATGCTATGCATATTGAATAAATCTGAATTCTGTTGGCTATGTTCACGTGTCTTTCAAGAAGATCTCTGGAAAATAGGATATGGATATTTTATTTTTCTAACTCTATACTGCTTCCCAGAATGGCCAGAACAAGTCTATTCTCATCATATCAGTCTTTTGGGGAATGAGTGCAACATCAGTTGTTTTAATTTGCAGTTCTATTACTAGTGATTTCAAACAATCTTTCATATAATTAATTGTAAAAGCCTATGATTTTGTTATTAAAGAACTGTTTATTCATATCCATTGAACGTTTATCTATTTGAGAAAGCTTATAAATAAATCATTTTTGTTCTTGGCCATTTCAGTCATGTCTGACTCTTCACAACCCCCTTTTAGGGTTGTCAAATACACTGGATTGATTTACTGTTTCCTTTTCCACCTCACTTTACAGACAAAGAACTGAGGCAAGTAGGGGTAAGTGACTTGCTCAATCCAAGGTTATAAAACACTCATTAGTGTCTGAAGAGAGTGTCTGAAGCCAATGGTTTTCCAGACTCCAAACCCAATGCTCTTCCATTGCAGCACCTTCTTTGTTGTTTCATCAAGTCTTATTTTGTCACCTAGCTAACCACATATCCTGCTTTAAATTAGAATAAAGCCTTTCTGGTAAATTCTTCCTGAATTCTGTATATTGACCTTTCTGGAATCTTCTGACATACAAATAATACTATGTACATTTGTATGTGGATCCGCACATTTAAGACCATGTTTAATTTTTCATTATTCTCCCCATTTCATTTCTGACAAGTATTATTATTGGAAGTTATACTTATTTATGTTAGTCAAAAATATACGACTTTTCACTTTCCCTAATAATTTTCCAATGTAAGAACAATGTACTTTGTAATCTTTAGATTACAAATAGCTTACTTTAAACCTTAAGAAATCAGCATTTTTCAGTTTCATCGTTAAATTTTTTTTTCAAGTATTCTACAAAAAGATCCTTTAGAAATCACAGTAATGATGAGCCATGAATTATTATGTACTTTTAAAAATGTGATAATATAATGGGGAAAAAAAAGACACTACAACAAATAAAGACTCTCACCATCTTTCTTTTAGTCTTTCCTATTGAAACTCCTACTTCTAACCCAGAACAAAATCTCAAATTATCTTCGCAATCATCAAGGACAGACTAAGTTATGTTCAGTATTTTTATAAGCTGAATTCTTAGCAAACTGGCAATCTACATATAATAGGTAAGGTATATCTTAGTTAAATAAGCACACTCCTTTGCCAGAAAATTTACAGTTTATTGTGTAATCACTTAATCCTTGGTTCATTAGTGGGGTTATCTAAAAATAAGAATTATGACAAAGATATGTCCAAGTAAATTCAATTCTCATCAGGAAAAACTATAACATTTGGCAAGCTATCTTTAATAGGAAACTTTATTTCTAAATATTACATGAAGAAATTGGGCAGATAATGAACTAGATAAGTGGGAGACAGTTTTACACAAACTAAAAGGTAAACTTATAATGTTAACAAATCAAACAAAGAGCTTCAGGGTATGTTCAAAATCTCACAGATTAAGCCAATTCTTAATATCTGACACCTATTATTATTAAGAAAGCAAAAAAGCAATTAAAACTCAAATGGCTCAACTGTGGAACAATAATGCTATTATACTGCTGTTAGAGTTATGAACAGGTCCAATTGTCTTAGAGAACATAATAGAATTATGTGATTAGAGTTAAAATCTTCGATCACTTTTGATCCATTTTGATTCCCTCTAAACAGGAATACATTATAAAGTTACTGACAAAAAAAAAAAAAAAAGCAGTCTGTAAGTATTTGTAAGTACATAAACATTTGAATGAACACTATTTGAAATAGATTGCCATCACCTCAAAAAGATAAACAAACCAAAAAAAAAAAAAAAAAAAACAAACAAACAAAACAAACAAACAATGGTCTCTAAATGAAGCAATATTATTGTAAAATAAGAAAATTAAAATGAATTGAAAGCCATATATATACATAAAATAATGCAGAGAAGGGAAAAAGAGGAACCACAAAACAATATTCAAAGTACAACCATGTAATTATAGACAAAACAAAAAACATGATTTTACAGATACTCATAAAACATACATACACACACATACAGATATACATACACATAACACATCAAAAAGGATCACAAGAACAAGGACAATAAACATATCAGTTTATATAAACTTTAAAGTTATGGGATAATAATAAATAATATAAATTTATTCATATGTCAAAGTCTTTAAATGCTCATTTTTCTTGTTTTCTTTTCTAATAATCTCAGTTATCTTAAAACATACTTGACAATGAAAATTAAAACTAAATTCTCACATAAAAAAGCAAAAATCATACTTAGTGATTACAGTTAATTTCAGAAATTATCAAAATTCAATTAACTTAATTTAAATAACTAGAGTCCATTGGAGTATAATATACCTGAGAATGAGAAAAATGTGATACAACAGTTGGAAATTAAATTGCTTTGTAACAATGACTCAAATGAAACGAATACTACTCACTTCTAAAATAGTTAATAGTGGTAGAAGTCTAAACATTCTGAAGCATCTAGTTTCATTTTCTCTTCACTGATAAAAATATAAGCTTTATTTTCTTTCTTAACCTGTTTTTCCATAAAGCCTGCTTAAAGAATCCAGTTAATGAATGGAATCACTTCTAGTAGTAATTCTTTCAGTAGCTCCAAAAAGCCACTTAAACCCATTAAGTACTAAACACTGAAAGATAGTATTACACATTGAGCAGGTGAATTCAGCTTCAGTAAATGGTATATGAGGAAGGTGGGAAAGGAAGGGGGGAGGGGGAGAAGAGGAAAAAAGGGGAGGGACAGAGGGAGAGAAAGAGACAGAAAGTTAAGAGTTGTTGATGTGACAAAGAGGTATGTGATCAAGTAATCAGAGAGCAGAAATATAACCAACATATCCATATAATTTAAGCTTTACCCATTATAGTCCAGACTTTCCCATTCTACTCCCTCCTACTATTCTGCAAACTCCTTACCTTGCACCTCGATTATAAGTGCATTGATCACTCTATACAATTCTAAACAAATCTCATTTTGCCACTAGATAAAATTTATCCCTTCCATAACATCCATCTTTCAGCACACAGATCACTTTACAGTATACCCAAAATATTATCCAGGGAGTGAAAGTCCTACTTTCCCCATTCATTTTAAGTGGGGATAGAGTGATATGCACCAAATGAGTTGGAATCTCTAACACAGAACTCCTTAATTCTTTCACAAAATCCTACCCTTCTTCCCAACCTCTCTATTTCTATGAAAAACACCACCATCCTTTCAGTCATTGAGTTATACTTCACATATTCTAGACTCTTCATTTTTATTCCATATATCAAAACAATTATCCAACTGTTTTGATCTGATGGTCACTCCTCCATTCAATACAGTGAATTCTCATTAATTTTCATTTCTCTCCAAGCTGAGCTGCAAATGTACTTCCCTCGACCATGCTTTCTACTCTTCATTCCTCCCAGCCCAAGGTACCTGTATCCCTATCCCTACTTTTCAGCATCCTAATAAAGGTTTTTTTTTCCCCTTCCCATCTTTAGAATTAAGTTCCTTGAGAGCAGTATTGTTCCTATTTCCAGCTATTTCTTAAGCTTTAATAAATATTAAGTTGACTAACTAGGAGCAAAATTTAATTCCTTCTTGGCAGTTACAATTCTTTACAACTTGGTTCCAATCCACTTTTCTATTTTTTATTACATATTACTTCTCTCTTCCCTCCCACTTGCCCCTTTAATGAACTACTTGCTACTTCTCACCACCATACAAAACACAGCCAAAATATTCAAACATTATAAGAAAATACAAGTATGATACCATTCATTAAGCAGACCCATAAAAGGAGGAATGGGATTTATCAAAATCAGAGACATGAACTTTGCTTATTTTTCCCCACTGCATATGGTGAATAGTAACATAAATACAAACATGATTCCTACTGAAAAGCTCTGATGTTCACTGACTATAATCTAAGACTTGATTATTATACTGAATATCTATCATTAAAAAATTAAATCACCTGTTTTGGCTAACTACACTGACCAAATGAACTGAACTAACAATTAGTATTTACAAATCTCCTCAATAATGTATATAGTTTTCAAACATAAAAGCTTATTTAATCACAATTTTCTCAAGAGAAAAAAGTTCTTTTATATTGGTATTTTTTAAACATATAATAGATTATTTCACCTTCAATTTAACTAATTTTAATCTCTATTTTTACATTTTATAATTTAAAAAATCAGTGCAGTATATAACAGGTAGATAACTAGATAGATTACACAAAGAGCTATATGTACACGTATTTTGGAGGTATGTGTTCAAACCTTTTTTACTGATGGCATATGTGATTAGAAAAGGTTAGGGACCCTTTGCATAAAGAAAAGTCTGCTGACCCAACAGGAATACTTGAGTAAGAATCTTACCTCAGACACTATTTATGTGACTGTGCAAAACACTTAATCACTGTAAGTAACATGTATAATGGGAAGAATAAGAGCACATGGTTATAGTTCATGAGAATCAAATAAGATGCTATATATAACACACAAACTTATATAAATTGCTAGCCATTATTAAAGATGCTAAATCCTAAATTTAAATGAAAAATTATGCCTAAATCTACTCTATAGAATGCAGGGGAGGGAAGATTTAGCATGTGTAGGCATAAAGGTTAATAAGGTTTCATCTTATGGTAATACCTAGCTCATCTTTATGATTGTCAGCAATTATGGATTTTGGTATCAGCATATTAGTTTAAAACAACAATAGCAACTACAAAAATCAGAAGAAGCTAAGTGATACAATGGATAGTATGCTGGTCTTAGAGGCAGAAAGACTTCCTCAGATCTATCCTCAAATATTTAATAGCTGGATGACTCTCCAAAGTCATTTAACCAGTTCGGCTCAATTTCATCAACTGTAAAAAAAGAACAATAGCGGTACCTACCTCCCAAGATATTGGTAAGGATCAATAAAGTAATTAGAACAATGACCGATACATAGTAGACACTTAATGTTTTTTCCTCTCTCCCAACCCCCAATCTTTGTCAAATGAGTGATTGTAGATACACTTTTCAAATCATTACTAAATAATCACTCAATGGAAATAACATTAAGAACTAACAAGCACCAAACAGATTTTGGTGCTCTGTAAGACCCACAGAACTGTTCTACCTCTCCCTAATCTTGCTGCTGTTTTTTTTCTTCTCCACTATCATACCAGAGTATATAAAGATTTTATGTGGTTATGTGGTTTAGTGAACAAGATTTCACTAATGATTGTTTCAGGAAAACCTAATCATTTTCATTTCACACTATCTTCTACTCTTTCTGCTTTTCTTCTTTTTTGGCTCCTATCACTTCTTTCATTCATCTTTACTTTCCCCAAGAAGAAAATTAAATATAAAAATATCAGCAGCGTAAGAAAAATTTAATTTAACATTGAATGTTATGTAAAAGAAAATGAAACATTAAACACAGAGAGGATGCTTTCTAATAAATCAATCAGCTTTTTCTTTGTATCTTTACTTCTGAATTCAACAGATCTATATATTCAAGTTCTAATCTTTCTCTCCTGAGTTCTTATTAAACAACCAGATGTCCTATAGGTATCTCAAATTGACTATGTCTAAAATAAATCATTACCTTTTACCAGAAACCCATAGTTCTTTCCAATTTCATTGCCAAAAGGAGCATTATTCTTCCTGTAATCTAGATTCACAATGTAGGAATTACTCTTTACTCCTCACTCTCCATGACTGACACTATCTTTTCCTCATTATGCCTATCTCCAATCATCTTCCAAGTCTTATCAATGTTTTTCATGACATTTCTAATACCCCAACCCTTTTGTTATTCAATCCTAAGTCACACCATCATCACATTTCACCTGCACTAGTGAAAAAGATTAATGGTGGACAAGTTCTTCTTAGTGTTGATTCATTGATTTGGTGTTCATGGAAACTGAAAATTTCTTGTTTCTTTATATTCACTCCTATCCCTGGCATGAATAAGAATGAACCTCTAAATGGTTTAAAAGGAAAAAAAAACTGTAAAGGCTTATGTGAATTGATGTTGTCAAATAAGGAGAACCAGAACAATTTATACAATAATAGCAATACAACAATTGTATAAAGAAAAAGACAACATTGAAAGACTGGGGAACTCTGATCAACACAATCACTAACCATAATTCAAGAGCACTCAAAATAGAACATGCTACCCACCTCCTGATAAAAGTAATAGACTACACTTTGATACTTTTTTTGGGGGGGAAGAAATAACCCATGAAGAAATTTGCCTTGCTTTCCCAATGGGGGAAGGGATGGAGTGGAAGACAGAGAAGGCAAACATGAAAATAAAATTCCCTATCCATTACTATGAAAGCCACATTTATCAGGTTCCTTTTTTTTCAAAGTATGATTTTTAATATTCAGTCTCTGTATTCATTTTGTGTTTATTACAGTATAAAATATAAAATATTAGATAATCTATGTTTAGGGGTTCATAAAACATTGAATTCAGTTATTTCTGATTCTTTGTTTTCTTCATGGATCTACTTTTCTAGTTTTGTTTTTTAAACTAATATGGTTTTGATGACTATGGCTTTACATTATGGGGCCATATGAAAGTTTGAGGTCTGAAAGTGATTCCCCCTTCATTTCCACTTTTCTCATTATTCCTAGGTGTTTTGTATTCCTTTAATAAATGTCCCTTTATTGTTTTGTCCAGTTATGTATTACGTCCTGAGTAATTTAATTAATCTAACACTAAACAAAGCCCTTACTGAAGCAAAGCAATCCTTTAACTCCCTCCATAACTGCTTTACTATCAAATTCATCAGAGGCTTTTCCAAAACTTTTCCCCCTTTCTCAAACCCTTCACAACCCTAATCTTCTGACCTTCTTAAATGACCCTGTCTCTTTCAATGAAAAAACTCAGGTCAGTCCAAAGAGCTCTCTCTTCTCCCCTCCTCTTCATCTAGCATTAATCAGATACCTTCTATAAATATCTCCTAACACCCCCATCTCATATGAAGGGTGAGCCTTTCTCCTTGCCAAGGCAAACCCTTGTAACATGCACATGTGATCCCATTCTACTCCGCAGCCACCATCAAATTGCATCCCCTGACACACCTCCCCTGACTCTTTGATTCTTCAGTCTCCTGGCTATTTCTCTATTGTTTACAATGCCCATGTCTACCCCACCCTCAAAAAATAGCTACATTTGATCCATCCAAATCCACTAAGTTACTGTGCTCTATCTCTCCTCCCTATGGTGGCTAAACCTCTTAAGAAGTCCAGTCTATGGAAGCTTTCCCAGTAAGATCAGGAGTGAAACAAGGTTGTCCACTATCACTATTATTATTTAACATTGTATTAGAAATGCTAGCATCGGCAATAAGAGTCAAGAAAGGGATTAAAGGAATTAGAGAAAGTAATGAGAACATGATATACTTAAGAGAACCCCAGAGCTTCTACTAAAAAGCTATTATAAATAATTCATAACTTTAGCAAAATTGCAGGATACAAAATAAATCCACATAAATCCTCAGCATTTTTATATATCACCAACAAAATTCAACAGCAAGAGATACAAAGAGAAATTCCATTCAAAATAACTGTCGACAGCATAAAATATTTGGGAATCTATCTACCAAAGGAAAGACAGGAATTATATGAGCAAAATTACAAAAAACTTTCTACACAAATAAAGTCAGATTTAAATAATTGGAAAAATATTAAATGCTCTTGGATAAGCAAAGCGAATATAATAAAGATGACAATACTCCCTAAATGAATCTATTTATTTAGTGCTATACCAATCAGACTCCCAAGAAAATATTTTAATGATCTAGAAAAAATAACAAAATTCATATGGAAGAACAAAATGTCAAGAAATTCAAGGGAATTAATGAAAAAAAAAAAATCAAATGAAGGTGGCCTAGTTGTACCTGATCTAAAACTATATTATAAAGCAGCAGTCACCAAAACCATTCGATAATGACTAAGAAATAGATTAGTTGATCAGTTGAATAGATTAGATTCACAAGACAAAATAGCCAACTATAGCAATCTACTGTTTGACAAACCCAAAGATCCTAATTTTGGGTATAGGAATTCATTATTTGACAAAAACTGCTGGAAAAACTGGAAATTAGTATGGCAGAAATTAGGCATGGACCCACACAACACCATATACCAAGATAAGATCAAAATGGGTCCATGATTTAGGCAAAAAGAACGAGATTATAAATAAATTAGAGGAACATAGGATAGTTTACCTCTCAGACTTGTGGAGAAGAAGAAATTTGTGACCAAAGATGAACTAGAGATCATTATTGATCACAAAATAGAAAATTGATTATATCAAATTAAAAGGCCTTTGTACAAATAAAACTAATACAAACAAGATTAGAAGGGAAGCAACAAACTGGGAAAACATTTTCACAGTTAAAGGTTCTGATAAAGGCCCCATTTCCAAAATATATAGAGAATTGACTCTAATTTATAAGAAATCAAGCCATTCTCCAATTGATAAATGATCAAAGGATATGAACAGACAATTTTCAGATGAGGAAATTGAAACTATTTCTAGCCATATGAAAAGATGCTCCAAGTCATTATTAATCAGAGAAATGCAAATTAAGACAACTCTGAGATACCACTACACACTTGTCAAACTGGCTAGAATGATAGGGAAAGACAATGCGGAATGTTGGAGAGGGTGTGGGAAAACTGGGACACTGATACATTGTTGGTGGATTTGTGAACGAATCCAACCATTCTCGAGAGCCATCTGCAATTATGCCCCAAAAGTTATCAAACTGGACATACCCTTTGATACAGCAGTACTACTACTGGGCTTATATCCCAAAATGATACTAAAAAAGGAAAAGTGCCAAAATATTTGTGGCAACTCTCTTTGCAGTGGCTAGAAATTGGGAAATGAATGGATGCCCATCAATTGGAGAATGATTGGGTAAATTGTGGTATATGAATGTTATGGAATATTATTGTTTTGTAAGAAATGACCAGCAGGATGAAAACAGAGAGGCTTGAAGAGACTTACATGAACTGATGCTAAGTGAAATGAACAGAACCAGGAGATCATTATATACTTCAACAACGACACAGTATGAGGATATATTCTGATGGAATTGGATTTCTTCAACAAAGAGAAGATCTAACTCAGTTTCATTGATCAATGATGGACAGAAGCAGCTACACCCAAGAACAGTGGGAAATGAATGTAAACTGTTTGTCTTTTTGTTTTTCTTCCTGGGTTATTTTTACCTTCTGAATCCAATTCTTCCTGTGCAACAAGAGAACTGTTCGGTTCTACACACATATATTGTATCTAGGATATACTGTGACATATTTAATATGTATAGGACTGCTTGCCATCTTGGGGAGGGGATAGAAGGAGGGAGGAGAAAAGTCTGAATAGGAGTGAGTGCAAGGGATAATGTTGTAAAAAATTACCCAGGCATGAGTTCTGCCAATAAAAAGTTATAATTATTAAAACAAACAAAAAACAAAAACAAAACAAAACAAACAAACAAAAACAACAACAACAACAACAAAAAAAAAAAAACCCGAAGTCCAATCTACAAAAGATTCCTACACGCTTCTCTTAATTCTGCAAGGCTGGCTTCGAACCTTCAACTAAAATCGTTAGCTCCAGTAATACTAATGATCTCTTAAGTACCAAATCTTAGAGCCTATTCACATTTCTCTTCCTTCTTGACCTCTCTGCAGTCTTCTCTGACACTGTTGACAGCCCTGATGCAAACCCTCATTACCTCGCACCAGAACTATTAGAACTGGATGGTCTCTCTGGGGGAAATTTCTCCCCATTCCAATCCATACTCCATGGAACTACCTAATCAATCTGCCTAAAGTGGCCATTCTCCTATTCAAAAACTTACAATGGGTCCCTGTGCTCCTGCAAGATCAAATATTAAATCCTATTTGGTTTCTTAAGCATTTTATAACCTGGCCCATTCTTAATTTTCAGTTCTTATTATACCTTCTGTGTTATTTTCTCCACCAGATACTCCAGCTTCCATTTCTAGTATTTTCTCTGATTGTTCCCCCTGCATGCACCACTCTCCCTCATCTGTCTCCTGACTTCCCCTGAATTCCTCCCCTTAAAATCTCACTTAAAATTGTTGCTGTTGTTCAGTCATTTCAGTGTTGTCTGATTCTTTTGTTACCCCATTTGGGGTTTTCTTAGCAAGGATACTAGACTAGTTTGTCATTTTTTTTCCTCCAGCTCATTTTATTAATAAGGAAACTGGGTTAAGGGACTAGCCCAGGGTCACACAGCCAGTGAGTATCTGAAGCTGGATTGGAATTCGTGAACTCCTGAATCCAGGATGGGTTACTCTATCCATTGAACTCCTAGCTATTTCTTTTTATTTTTTTAAAGACTACATCCAATAGAGTGAATATTTCTTGAGTATAAATAATTTCATTTTTGAATTTATTTCTAACAATAAGCTGGAGAGTAGGTGGCATATAGTAGACAATTAACAAGTGATTACTGATTGAAGAAGCATATTATACAAACAAAATGACCAAAATGCTCGTTCTTTAATTCAGACTTTCTAAAACCCTCCCTAAAGAGGTCTTATATGTGCCAAAATACTAATAGCAGCAATTTCTCTAGTAGCAAGAATCAGAAACATAGTAAAAGCCTTTTGTTAGGGAATGCATAAGTAGTCTTAATCACTGAATAGGTGCAGCTTCAGTCAAACGGAGGCCAGTTAAAGACCTTAGCTTAAAAAGGCCAGATGTCCCACTGCATTCAGGACCATCTCTAATGTCCTGATCCATTATCTGGCCACCAGTTCCAGATGGCTCTGGAAGAGAAAGCCTAGTGACTTTGCACAGCTCTCCCTCAATCAAATCCAATTCACTTGAATGTCATGGTATCACCTCTCTGATGTCATGGTCCTCTTTGAGAATGAAGGGCAAACAACAAGAAGATGGAATATTACAACAAGAAACAAAATTAAATGCTATGAAATTATAATCATTATGCTTGGACTGACAGAAAAAGTGTAAGATGCTAAATGAAATGAACAGAACCAGGAGATCATTATATACTTCAACAACAATACTGTATGAGGATGTATTCTGATGGAAGTGGATTCCTTCAACAAAGAGAAGATCTAACTCAGTTTCAATTGATCAATTAGAAGCAGCTACACCCAAAGAAGGAGAAGGAAAGGAGAGAAGAAAGAAGGCACCATAACAAAATGGTATTAGTATAATTTTCCTGTTCTAATTTTTCATTGCGTAGGCTAATCTGGATATGTACTTCATAAAATCTGCACATCTTGTTCACTATTTTTTCTAATTGTTTTTGCAGTAAAAAAAAAAATTTAAAGAATGATACTATAATTTAAAAATATCACATAATAAATACTACAAAAATCAAGCTGTGGAGCAAGCAATGCCAGCCAAGCTACTACTTCCATTTATTCAAGAGATGTTCTTGTTCAGTCTAGAGCTTTCCTTCTGTGCTTATATGCAAATGAAAACTAAGAAAGGCAAACATTAGGCATTAAAAAGTTCATTTTAAATAAATTCAATTTACTTATACTATATAAAAATAAATGAGTCCAAATCCGTTGGCAATAACAATTCTTCTTGCTCTAATATTCTTGATTATGAACAAGAACATATTGGTTCATTAAGGATAAAGATTTTGTCTTATTTCCTTTATATGTCTCCCACCATATAGCACAGTCCCAAAGAATAGAAATTTAATAAATACTAAATGATTATAAATTATACAAACCTACTGTAAAGGAAGGAGATTCAGTAATGCCAGATCTTAAATTATATTATAAAGTAATGCTTATTCACTACAAAGAACATATGAAGGAAGATACACCTCCAACAAAAAAAAGGATAAACTAAAGGAAGTATGCACAGTATGATTTTATACATACACACACACACATTTTATACATACACACACACACACACACACACACACACACACACACACACACACGCCTCAACTGATGGCCTTCTAGAAGCAAGACAGGGAAGAAGATATTCTTCACAATTTCAAATGTAACAAAAAAAATTATTTTTGATTTAAAAAATATACTAATCTAACTTTTACCCTTTGAATTTTAAAGTATACTTTAAATTTACTAATTACCATCTAGTCAAATAAGGAGCTCCCAAATTTCCCCCAAAATCAATTGTTTGAATGTTTAAGCATTACCTAAATTTTTATTCTTGTCCATAAATTTTCAATAAAAGTGGGTGCACATTTGCTTAGAATATACAAGTTGTACTAAATAGAGTTATCACTCTTCAAACTATAAACATCAAAGGTGTTTTAGAATTGTGATGTTTTCTTTCAAAGGGCTGCAACTTAAAAACAAAATTATAAAATGGGTGGGGGAAGGAAAAGATGAGACAGCAGCTTAGTACTAACAAAAGCTAAATTACATCTAAAGATTTACCTGTTCTTTTCTGCCTTTTCAATATGCTGAAATTCTCAAACTAAATAAAAATGCACATTTTTATTTAGTTTGAGAATTTCAGCATATTGACTTGCTAAGTCCAGGATTACAACTTTTAAAAGCATATATAGACTATAATTATATAAGGCATTTTAGATATCCTTATTATTCTCTTTTTCTAAACATGTCTCAATTGACCTACAAGTTCCTTCTTGAAGGTTGTGACTATTTCTCTTAAAATTTGGAAGTACCTAAAGCCCTATAGAGATGGTTTAATCGATACCATGATTCCAATTTGACATAATGACAACATACTATAAATAAAAGGAATAAAAAGTTATCCCAATTCCTTATCCAGCCATCTTTATCCTAACACCAATTGTTTCCTATTTTCAAGTCTAAAATAGAAAATGAAAAGTAAAATGTGTTACTCACCCAGGCTCACAGAGATAGTAAGCGAATTTGGACTTGAGTCTTCTTGACTCCAGGTCCAGTAATTTATCCATTGAATCATGTCTCTACTTCATTTATTACCCATACTCAAATTTTTTTTAAAAAGCTCCACACGCCAAAAGTAACTTTGAAAAATGTTTCTTAATCTCAAATTGGCTAAAATGACAGAAAAGATAATGATAAATGCTGGAAGTAATATGGGAAAACTGGGACACTAATATACTGTTGGTGAAATTGTGAAGGATCCAGCCATTCTAGAGAGCAATTTGGAACTATGCCCAAAGGGCTACTAAATTGTGCATATCCTTTGACCCAGCAGTGTTTCTACTAGGCTTATATCCCAAAGAAATCTAAAGGAGGGAAAGGGACCCATGTGCAAAAATGTTTGTGGCATAGAACTGGAAACTGAATGGATGTCAATCAGTTGGGGATGGCTGAATAAATTATGGTATAGGAATGTTAAGGAATATTATTGTTCTATAATAAACGATCAGCGGGATGATTTCAGAAAGGCCTGGAGAGACTTAGATGAACTAATGCTAAGTGAAGTGAGCAGAACTAGGAGATCATTATACACAGCAACAGCAAGATTATACAAGGATCAATTCTGATGGATGTGGCTCTTAGGACTGTAGAGACTGAGTCTAGATCACAACATAGTATTTTTATCTTTTTGTTGTTTTTTACTTGATTTTTTTCCTCCTCTTACTTTTTGATAGAATTTTTCTTGTGCAATATGATAAATGTGATAATATGTATAGAAGAACTGGACATGTGTAACATTGGGATTTCTTGCCTTAGGGGGAAAAGCAGTGGAAGAAATGGAGGGAGAGAAATTTGGAACACAAGGTTTTGCAAGGGTGAATGTTGAAAATTAGCTTTGCATGTATTTTGAAAATAAAAAGCTATTATTATTTTAAAATCATTATTTTAAACCATATTTTTAAAACCATTTCTCTGATAACTAATATAGCTTTGCATGTGTTTTGAAAATAAAGCTATTACTATTTTAAAATAACCATTTCTATAATAACTAAATTTATTTAAACTAAATATTTAAAAAATATTTTCTTACTTTAGAAAGGCTAGTCTTAAATTATTTAATTCTATTAATTGCCTTAAAAGGACACAGTTGTCATGGGATTTGTCTCCATTCTACTCCAAAAATTAATCTATGGAATAGTACTTTTATTTAAGTGAGAAAAGATTGAAATTAAGCCTTTGATCTATTTATGCTGCTAAATTAAATGCAAAATTTTCTTCCTACAAACTGAAATTGGACCAATAAATGTTCATCCAATCAGTTGCCAAGGCTTATGGATTTCAACTACTAACTTTCTCTGACATTTTCCCCTTGTCTCAAATCACATTACCAAGATTCTAATTCAGCTTGTAATTACCTGTCCCAGACAAGTATAACTGCCTCTTTAAGAGTTTGCTTATCATCCAGCTTCTCTGCTCCAATTCATACTCCACAAAGCTTCCAAAACAACAATCCTGCCCCCACAAAAAAATGTAGAATCATGCTTGTTCCTTTGCTCAAAAAAATTTCAGAGGCATCCCATTTCATTAAAATACAAGCTTCTCAATACTTTAAAACAGAGTAAAGTTGTTTTTCCAAGGGGAATGATTACACATTATTCACCACCAACTCAAAGACTAGGCACACAACTTACTAGTGCTCATTCCTTCTCTCCATACATACATTCTCAACACTAGTTCATCATCTTACTTCCCACCTAGACTAGAGCGACAGTCTCCCAATTAGTAGTTTCTGCTCAAGTCTCTTTCGCTCCCCTCTTTAATCAATCATTCACACAGTTGCCAAATAAATATTCCTAAAACTAAGGCCTAACAATGCCACTCATATGCTCGAAATGCTTCAGAGGCTCTCTACTGCCTCCAGAATCAAAGTGAAACTCTTCTACTATTTGGTATTTTTAAATACCTTCACAATTTGGCTCTAATTTTCATGCTCATTCTACCCCTCACCTGAAAAATATTCTAGTCAAATTGGTCTGCTTACTTTTTCTATAAATGTCTTTTTAGATGCTGCTTCTGTGCCTTCCCATACCTTCCCATCACCCCCAAGGCTTCTCTTCTGATCTTGGTTTCTTAGAGGCTTTTCAGCCTTTATTCTCCATTGAGTATTGGTTGTATGTATAACTGCATTTACCTACCTGTGAATATGTTATTACTTTCCTACCTAGAATATAAGATCTTTATATTCAGGGATTGTTTCGTTTTTGCATTTGCAATCTTTGTGCCTTATTGACAGTCACTTGACATGTAAGAGTTTTAAAAAATGCTGGATACAGAAAATTAAGAAAGGGAAAAAATGGCCATTCAGTCCAATACTTTGTTATCTCCTTCTTTAAAAAATCAGTCTAACACAAAATAATCCAAAGTGGAAAATTCAGAGTACAAGAATAATGTCAAAGTGAATATAACTGATAGTTAATAGCCACTCTACAATGGAAATAACAAGCTATTCAACAGAGCAGCTGGAGCCTCAAATCAATGATCATCTAGAAGGCATCACAGTGAGGATCCAGGGATCATCACCTTAAGATTTTTAACCACACCTCAATAAATAGCAAACACCATCAGCTTTATACCTGGAGAATTGGAGATGATGGCACAGATTTTCCAGTCTCAACACCAATCCAAGCAAGGTAATACCAAGAGAGGGGAAGCTGCTCAACGATTCCCCTGCTGCATAAAGTGAAATATCAAGTTCTCAGATATATCATATTCTTTTTCATAACATATTATATATCATTTGCTTAATTACAAAAGACCATGACATAAAATTCTGCATAGCCAACTTTAATTATCATTTCAATGTGGACAAGAGCCTTGGCAAAGTACTCATACTGCCTCATCAAGGTTTAAAAATTGCTTCCTTTTTAAATCGGTGTCCAATGAAGACAGAACTGAAGAGAACACACGCAACTAACTTGATTATCATAAAATACCCCCCCCCCAAAGAGAACAGAATTTTCTGGTATTAAATAAAGTATGGAATGTTAAATAATTAAGCAATTAATAGTTCAATAACTGATTGGTGATGATTTAATCCTGATTATTTAATTTAATTTAATTTAAATCCTGATAAGTGCTTCTTGTATCATATCCTCATGTGTAGCAAATAACCTAAGAAGTTCTGAAACTTTCATAGCAAAGTGCCTTTGCTCTGTTTAGAATGTAATCCTCTTAATAGGGATTGTTTCATTATTTGTATTTGCATCCCAAATACAAAACTGCCTCACAAAAAATCAGGGATTAAATGTTTGATTACTGGTACAGGGAGAAAAGAAGAAAAAACCAAATGCTCACCATAAGAACTGCAGATTATTTATCTATTTGGAGCTCAGTAAGACCCTACAAATTCAAAATACAATATACACCGATATTTGGCAAACATAATGTAAAGGTGGGAAAGGCAGAGAACATTAAGAACATACTGAATGCATCCCAAAAGCTTTGGTATACTGTCACTACTGTTTTGTATGATGGAATCATCTTCTATTTCTAAGCTTTTATATATACTAATTCTTTAGGATTATTTAATTTAGTGTCCATTTAATTCAGAACATATTCTTCAAAGGTTTTGTATTGTAGTCAATAAAAGAATTATTTAATATCTTAGCTCTTATACATTTTTATGAAATCAGCCAAGATTCATTTAATAACTGCAATTTTATTAAGTTTTTATGCTCTGCCACATGGCAAATTTTTGTGAAGATGTTACATAAAGTTGAATAATTACTTTCTATTTCCATTCAGTAGTTACCAAATATCTAGCATATCTAACTTTTCTAAAGTTTTCTTAAGGTACTTAATATTTTTCATTTCATCTTTTTGTTAGATCTAAATTCTCACATCCAATAAGATTCCTATCATAATTTTCTACTTCCTATAATTTAATTAAATTCTAAACACTTAAAAGACTATGTTATTAGGTTGAATTTATATTGAATTACTGATGCTATTTTATTGTCTACAGTGCTTTTATTCATAAATTTGCTTATTTATCTCTATTCACTAATTTGTCTTATCTAGTCTTGAGAGTATTATCCCTGAGTTCATGGGAAGTGGCTCTTAGGAAATGCATAAGAACAGATCAATTTAGAGGTACAATTAAAAAACTAGAAAAGCCACCAATCGATAAACACAAGCTAAGGAAAAACAGAAAAACCTATAAAATCCTAACATGAAGAGATACTAAAAGCAAAAACAAAAATTAAGGAGCCATAAAATTGATAAACAAAATGAGGAGATATATTTTTGAATCAATAAACCAAACGCTATCTAATCCAATTTTTAAAAGAGAAAAAGTAAATTACCAATATCAAAAAGGGAAAATAAAAACTTAAAACAAATTAAAAGAAAATAAAAGAAGCAAATTATATCGCTCAATCTGTGAAGGGAAGAATTTATAGCCATATAGGAACTAGAAACATTATGAAATACAAAATGTATAGTTTTGATTACATTAAATTAAAATGGTCGTACAAAAACAAAACCAAATGCACCCAAGATTTGAAGAGAAGTAAAAACTGGGAAACAATTTTTACAGTCATTATTTCTTATAAAGGTCTCATTTCCAAAATATGTGAAGAACTGACTCAAATTTATAAAAATACAATTCATCCCCGAATTGATAAATGATCAAAGGATATGAACAGTCAATTTTCAGACAAAATTAAAGCCATTTCTAGTCATGAAAAAATTCTCTAAATCACTATTGATTAGAGAAGTGAAAATTAATACAACTCTGAGGTACCACTTCACACCTCTAAAATTGGCTAAGGTGGAAGAAAAAGACAATGACAAATGTTGGAAGGGATATGGAAAAATTGGGATACTAATGCACTGTTAGTACTGTGAAATGATCCAACTATTCTGGAGAGAAAGTTGGAACTATCCCCAAAGGGCTATCAAATTGTGCATACCTTTTGATTCAGCAGTGTATCCCAAAGAGGTCATAAAAGAGGGAAAAGGACCACAGGTGCAAAAAATGTTTGCGGCAACTCTTTTTGTGCTGAAAAGAAACCGGAAACTGAAGTGGATGCCCATCAGGTGGAGAATGGCTAAATAAGTTACAGTATAAGAATCTAATGGAGTATTATTTTTGTATAAAAAATGATCAGGCTGATTTGAGAAATGCCTACAAAGACTTACGTGAACTGATGCTATTGCTCACTTCACTAGTGAGGAGAACCAAGAGAATACTGTACATAGTAATAGCAAAATTAATGATTAATTATAATAGAGCAATGCAATTATCCATGACAATTCCAATAACCTTGGGATGGAAAATACCATCCACATCCAGAAAGAGAATTATGGAGTCTCTGGACCAAAGCATAATATTTTCACTTTTGGAGAGGGATTGTTTGTTTGCTTTTTCTTTCTCATGGTTTTTTTCCTTTTTGGTCTTATTCTTCTTGCATAACATGACAAACGTAGAAATATCTTTAAAAGATTGTACATATTTAACCTATATTAGACTGCTTAATGTCTTGAGGGGATAGATGGAGAGGGAGAAAAAATTTGGAACACAAACTCATAGAAATGAATGTTGAAAACTATCTTTATAATTATTTAGAAAAAATATTTGAATGTCAACAAAAATTTTTACTTATACAAAATGGTAGAATATTTACAAAAATGTAATATAATCAAATTAAAATACCAGACAAGTTATAAATGAATTCTCAAAAGAAAAAAAAAGACCAGATATATTCTTAAAATTATAATCCAATCATTTAAAAAATTCCTTTAAATATTAGATAAGTGTATAACAAAAAGTAGAAATTTTTCTTCTGTGATACAATTAAAATAATATTACTTAAATCAGGGAGACACAAAACAGAAATAACCGTACTGAACACACATGCAAAAATACTGAATTCAGTATTAGAAAAGGGGCTACATACTCATATCATAAATAATAATGAGATTGGATTTATACCAAGAATGCAGGATTCGTTTACTATTAGGAAAAAGAAACATTAACTGACCATGCTAAGAGTACAATTAATTAAAAATCAAAGGAGTCTTAATAGTTTGATAAATGCTTTTGACAAAAAACAACTCTCAAAACATTTTAAAAGTAGAACAAATGGACCTTTCCTTAATATAATTCTTATCTAACTAGAATTAAGAGTTAACATTATCTATGATGTGATGACCGCATATTTAAAATCAACCAGAGTCCAGAATTCAGGTTAAGGGAAAAATCTTCAATCTTTATTCTCAGTAGAGGTGAAGAAAGCAATATGGGCAGCTGCAACAGGAAGCCAGCTAGCAGAGGGGGATCGGAGGTCAAGGGCAGTCATGATAGCAATGCGAGTAGCTGTGTCAAGAAGCCAGCCAGCAGTCTCTCTTTCTGCTTCCCTTTCCACTCCCCTGCCTCCATCCACCAAAAATGTCATTTCCTATACAACACATCAGGACTTACACAAATAGTGAGCGGGGTCCAGTCTTTCTCCAAGCATATATATTAATAGAGTATGGTGCAATTACTATTTAGCCTCACATGCTTGGGACCTCAGTGCATCAACTCAAGCCTCAGCCCATTACATATGTAATGAAGAAATACTAGAGGCTGTTTCAGCATCAGGAGTAATCATGGTGTCCATTACCATCACTATTATTTAATTCTAGCCATGTTAGCTTTAGTAATATAGCTCTATAGTCTTGGGCAAGTCACCAAACCTTTTCTCAAGACTCAAGTTGTAGGTGCCAAATTCTCATATGAATTAAGACACCCCCCCCTTCTCATATTACAGTAAAAAGTCAATGTGAAAAGTTCCAAGAATTAAATTAGAGAATATGACACTTGAATTTGGGTTAAAATATCATGATTAGGTTAAATTTTTTAAATTCCCTAGTGTTTTAAAATTGACCATAAACATCACATTTAAAGAACTATACATATGGTATATCTATGACAAATAGAATAAAACAAAATTAAAGTATATATTTTTCAATGCAGTAGTCTACAGACAACATTATTTAATGGATAAAGTGCTAACTTTAGATTCAGGAAGAACTAGAGTCAGATCTTGTCTCAATACTTCCTATGACTGACCACATAGTCTTTCAAGAAATGAGGTTCACACATGTAGTAACTATCCCACAAGGTTGTTGTAAGACTCAGTACGAATTGAAATAACATATGTAACACATCCTACAAACTTAAAGCATTTCAATTATCACTGAGTCATTCCCTCCAACAGCATAAACTACAATTCTTTTAGTAATCTTATACTAAGTCTTGACATTTTTTTCTATAAATCTTTCACTGAAGTTAATCCACAATAGAAGTTCTTAACCTGGAATGCTTATTTTTTTCTTAAATTTTTTTGATAGTTATTATATTGAGAAGGTATCCATAGATTTTAATCAGATTGCCAGAAGAGGAATTCATGGCACAAAAAAAGTTTAAAACTACCTCGTTCTAGATGTCTTGATATTGCACAGACACTATTTCCTTACGCTCAGACTTCCTTTTCTGTTCATACTTAGATAATTTTCATAGATGATTTCTACTGTTACACTTACATTTCAAATCTTCCCATTCCCCTTTGAGCAGTTAACAACTCTAATTCTTCAAAAATGGTTATTCTGTGTGACTACAAAACCATGTAAGAATCCTGGAGAAAATAATTTTCCAAACAAATTCTTTTTAACTTTATATTTATTCATATTCACCTATATGTCCAATAAGCTTCAATAAATTAAAATTACACAGACTT
The DNA here is from genome assembly GCF_016432865.1 of Antechinus flavipes. Classification (NCBI taxonomy): domain Eukaryota; kingdom Metazoa; phylum Chordata; class Mammalia; order Dasyuromorphia; family Dasyuridae; genus Antechinus; species Antechinus flavipes. The sequence continues at coordinate 64,397,156 of NC_067402.1, read as the reverse complement.
TTGGAACACCTGTATATACTTCTTTTTTTTTTCTTTTTCCTCAAAGAACTATTCCTGAATAGTGGGGTACAAAGGGTTTAGTTAAATTAATCAATATTTTAATAATGTCTGACATATAGTATATATTGACGGGGGAGGGGGGAAGAAGAGGAGAGAAAGAGAGGGGGATAGTGAGGGAGGGAAACACAGAGGGAGGGAAAGAGTAAGCCTGACTTAAGGCATAAAAGAAAAAACTTGGGTATCAGATCTTTATCAGAGAAACTTGCTGTACCTTTTTTCCCTCATTAACCATTTCCCTTCTAATTCTAATAATTTTGTATTTTATATAAATTTTTAAAATTTACTGCAATAAAAAATGTCTATTTTTATCTTATGTGATCTTCTCTGTTTGGTCAAATATTCTCCTATCTAGAGTTAAAAAAATGTTTTCTAAATTTGTCTTTGATATGCCCCTTCATATCAAATATCCATTTGAAACTTATTTTTATATATGTTATAAGATGTCGTAAGAATCTTTAATTTCTATCAGATTACTTTCTAATTTTCCTAGCAATTTTGTCAGGTAGAATGTAAATTCTTATCTCTGGTAGCTTAGGTTTGGGGGCTTACCAAATATTAAACAACTGTATCTGGGTCCTAAGATTCTATTCTATCCTGTTAGCTTTTTTCTTTTTCATTTTTTAATCCTGTACTAAATTATTTTGCTGATGAGTGTTGTGGTATAATTTGAAATCCAGAACTACGAGACCCCCTTACTTCCCTTTTTATTTCATTATTTCCCTTGAGTTTTTATATCTCTAAATGAATTTTGTTATTTTTTAATCTAGTTTTATAAAATCACTCTTCAGTATTTCAATTGAATAACTTAATTTAGTTAATAATTGTCTTTTTTTATTATATTGGCACAGTCTGACCATGAGCAGTTAATAACTTCATTTATAGATTTTTCTTACTCTAGTTCTTCCTGAATCTAAAGTTAGCACTTTATCCATTAAATAATGTTGTCTATAGACTGCTGCATTGAAATATATATACTTTTATTTAGTTTTATTCTCTTTGTTATAGGTATACCATATGCACAGTTCTTTAAATGTGATGTTTATGGTCAATTTTAAAACACTAGGGAATTTAAAAGTTTTAGCCTAACCATGTCATTTTAACCCAAATTCAAGTGCCATGTTCTCTAATTTAATTCTTGGAACTTTTCACATTGACTTTTTACTGTAATCTGAGAAGGGGGGAGTCTTAGTTCATATGAGAATTTGGCACCTACAACTTAAAGAGTCTTTAGAAAAGGTTTGGTGATTTGCCCGAGGTTATAGAGCTAATGAACAGGATTTGCCCAGAGAGCTTTCTGACTTGAAGTCCCACACTTTCTCTACTAATATACAAACCATTTTATTTTTCTTAGACATTGAAATTGTTTTTAATAAGAAGAAAGGTTTAAGGATATTATTATAAACTCAAAAATTACTGGCATCATCACACTATCATTTTAATTCTCTATCTGGGCAAAATAGAGTCCTTCAGAAAGTCCTTTTAATACAATCATTACAATTCTACATTTTCATCTAAGATGATACAAATTAAGGAAATTGCTAAATGGTATCTCTAGTCTACCTATTTAATACTAATACAAATCATATAATCATTTGAAGCAGTTTGCAATGAATTTCACAAGCACTTTCCAATGAAAAAGGAAAAAAAAAAAAGGCAGTAGGGGGAAAGATAGTTATTACACTGATTCAATCCCTTTCCATAACATTCCTCAGAACTGCATATGCCATCTAATTCTGGAATTTTAAGAAATGGCAAAATTAACCTAAAGCAGAGGTCCTTAACTTTGGTTTATGGATAGGCTTCATGGAATTGGTAAAGGTAGATGGGAAAAATTTAATTTTACTTTTAACTAAAACTTAACATTTCTTCAATTATTTAAAGACACTATTCTAAGAAGGGCTTCCTATGACAACAAAAAGAATCTACGATAAAAACAGATTAAGAACTCCTAACCTAAAGTATCTCTTCTTAAGAGACATAAAAGGATAACCCAGCTCCCAATTCCAAACCCAGAAGTCTAGTAAAACACAAGATACTAATTCAGGTATAATTTCTTGGTGTGCTCTCAGCTTTGTGGCTTGCACAAATGATGCAAAAATAGGAATAACTACAGCCACAAACACTAAATACTCACATCACTAAACCCTTTTATATGTGAAGGACATGCTGCAACCATTTTCAGCTAGGTAGGCCTATCCAGGAATAGAAGTTCTTAACTGTCTCCTTTCTTCCTCATTTCAATTTCACCTCCAGACTTAAACTAGCTGAAGGTAGTTAGGCACATCACTAGAATCTTGCCCACCAAAGTAATTGCCTTTGGACATAAATACCAAGTAATCAAACAGGCACAGAATCCCAGATTTAGAGCTCAAAGAGCTCTTAAAAATAATCTAGTCTAGTTTAAAAAAAAATTCTTTTTAACAAATAAAATTAAGTCCAAAGATGTTAAATCACTTACCTAAATTTCAGATAGGAAGCTGAAAGGGCAGATTTTGAACCCAGATCCTCTAATTAAAAATTTTGTACTTCCTACTACACTATTCCTTAGAAGTTGACAGCTGGGAAACATATTGGTGAAGGCACTATTATATCTATTAAAATATCAGTCAGAATCTTACTACTTGCTTCCAGAACTTTCTTCCCCTATTTTACTGAAGGATTTCCCTAAATAAGCCCAAGGTATTCCAGGAAATGTTAGAGCACTTGGGACAAATCAGGCTACTCTTGAAAACAAACAATGTAATGATAAGTTGTGAAATAAGGAAACGATCAGAGAAGCGCTTTTTGTAGACATCTGAAAGATCTAAGATTATTCTCATAAATCCACGAGCAAATTTTCACAGCACACATTCACTTCTCCAATAAAATAGCTATTTCATGGCAAAATTCACCCATGGAAGAGTCTCAATACTACTTTAAAGGCTGCTATCATTGAGACTACTGATCATTAAAAAAAAATTTTTTTGGCTGAAGCAATTGGGGTTAAGTGACTTGCCTAGGGTCACACAGCTAGGAAGGGTCAAGTGTCTGAGGCCAAATTTGAACTCAGGTCCTCCTAACTTCAGAGCTGATGCTCTTTCCACTGTACTACTTAACTGCCCCTGATCATTAATTTATAATCCATCTAGCCATCTAACCCTAATATATTCATGACCCACAAGACTGTAGAACCAGGTTGCAAGTTAATGTAGAAAAACTGCATAGAAAAATCAACTGGCAGTTTTAACAGCTGTTATATTTTTTTATATTTTATATCATCACAGTTATATTTTAATTCCTGAACCTTTGGATTTCTCCATTTATGATGGCACCCTATGTTGCTTCTCTAGTCACATTTTTCATCATATACTACCCAGGTGATATGTCCTCTATAACTAGCTTACCCCTTTATATCAAAATAAGCAATAAAAACTATTCAAATGGTTTAATACAAGATATCTATACAAAACAATTATGGCAAATGGAAATAAAACATCTTTAACAGTTGATCTAGTTTGTGGTGTACACTGCATCAACTATCTATCAATTTTATTTACATTATGCTTTTTCCTCCAAAGTTTCAAAGTACAACTATTCAAGCAAAATATCAGAAACACCTGAAAGGCCATAAGAATTGAAAATTAGTAAAGGAGGCCAAGCATTAGAAGATTTCCAACTAGTTTCCAAAGAAGGCAGCATCAAAGCAATCTGGTACAACAAAGAGTGGTACAACATAACTAATATGGAAATGTTTTAAATGATTGTTATCAGATTGTTTGCTGTCCTGAGGAGGAGAAAAGTAAAAGGGAAAGAGAAAAATTTGAAATTTTTTTTCAGTCTTACAAAAATATATCTATATGTTTTTTAAAAAGTTTAAAAATTACATTTTCCAATGTAATTGGAAAAAAATAATACTATAAAATAATATTATTAAGTGGAAAAATAAGAAAAATAGAGTGGTGGATCAATGCAATAGATGAGGTACACAAAATACAACACACAATAATAAACAACCATAGTAATCTAGTGTTTGATAATTGTGAAGATCCAAACTTTTGGGATAGAAATCACCATTTAACCAAAATCCTGGAAAAACTGGAAAGCAGTCTGATGGAAACTAGGCATAAACTAACATCTCACATCATAAAGATAAGGTCAAAATGGATAAAAAATTTAGACACAAAAAAATAGCATAAGCAAATTAGGGGACATGAGAAAATGTACCTCTCAAATCTATGGAGAAGGAAAGAGTTTATGACAGAGATAGAAGAAATGAAAAGTGAAATGAACTTTGCTTACAAAAAAATTTTTTACATTAAGTTTTTTGAAAAAGGACATATTTCACAAATATAGAATTTAACCAAACTTGTTAAAAATTAAGAGTCATTTCCCCATCTATTAAGTGGTAAAAGGATATAAACAAGCAGTTTTCAGAAGAAATCAGTCACGTTAAAAAAAAAATGCAAATCACTACTAAGAGAAATGGAAATTAAAGCAACTTAAGATACCATTTCACACCTATAAGACTAACATGACAAGGAAAATGACAAATATTGGAGGGGATGTGGAAAAATCAAGACACTAATGTCCTATTTAGCAGAGTTGTGAACTAGTTCACCCATTCGAGAATGTCACAGTAGGTAGAGAGAGCTGGGTCTGAAACCAGAAAAACTCATCAAGTTAAAATCTGGCCTCAGCAACTCACTAGCTGTATGACCCTGGGCAAGTCAACTTAACTGCTGGAGAAGGAAATACCAATACCACTCCAATATCTTTACCAAGAAAACCCCAAATGATGTCACAAAGAGTTAGCTATGGTCTGTATCTAGGTCTGTATCCCAAAGCAAGAGGAAAAGGAGGAATTTGTAGGGGGAAAAAATATTTATACCATTTCTTTTTGTGGTGACAAAAAACTGCAGAGGGGATACCTATTATTTGGGGAAGGCGTAATATATGATTGTGATGGAATACTATTGGGCTATAAGAAACGATATGAATGACTTCAGAAAAACCTGGGAGGACTGAAATGAACTGATACAAAGCAAAAGAAGCAGAACCAGAAGAACATTGTACAAAATAACAGCAATCGTTTAATGATGACCAACTGTGAACACCTTAGCTGCTATAATCAAGCAAATGACCCAAAAAACAATTCAAAGGATCCAAGGGAAAAAAATGCTATCCACCTCTTGAGAGAACTGATGAACAGTGAATGTAGATGAAGAATACTTTTACTTTATTTTTCTTATTTCTGTGTTTTCATTTTCAATATGGCTAATACAGAAATATTTTGCATAATTTCACAAGTAAAAGAAATATTACGCACCTTCTCAATGTGTGGGGATGAAACTGAAGGAAAAAAATTTGGAACTCAAAATATTTTAAATTAAAATCTCTTTTCCATGTAATTGAGAAATATTTTTAAAATTTTATTTAAAAAAAAGTGGACTACATCTTTATATACAAAGCAGACTTATAAAAGAGATACACTATAGAAATTTCAAATATTAATTAACTACTTGGTAATATGTAGAACATGCCCATAATTTTTAAAAATTGTTGAGAGGAAGGCCCAAGATTTTTATTTTGTCTAGATAACAAAAAGAATCAGTAACTCTTGTTAAAGTACTCTTAAAAATATAGAAATAAGTCAAGTCAGTTCTGACTTATTAATATAAATGCAAATCCCTATACCTCAAGGATTTACTAGCTTTGTGATCCTGAGAAAGTCACTCTCTCAGCCTCAGTTTCCACATTTGTAAAATAGGGATGATAATAATTGCACCTACTTCCCATGGCTATTATAAGGATCAAATAAGATAAGATAGTATAAAGTGCTTTGCAAACTTTAAAATGCTATTACAAATGCAAGCTATTACTGTTAATGTTAAATATTAACATGTTCAAAATGAAAATATTTGACATTATAACATTTCACAAATTTTACAAACTTCCCCTAATTTGAGAAATATATCAAAAATATAACATTCCTATGATAAATCTTTTTTAAAAATTTAAATGAATATGTAAAGGAAATCTTTGCTTTTGGATGAAATAGAAAATTGTATAATTTCTCTTCTCATGATTTTAATGAAAGTTTTATAATATTTAAAGTTTTGTTTTGCTTTTTACAACACCTGTGATTTCAGTAGTATAATGAGTGCCCAGTGAGAAATTGACTCTACCAATATAGGTCAGCACCAGCTAGACAACATAGAATTCAGCTGCTATGCAACTCAGAATTTTTCTCAAGTCCTGAGAGGCAAATGCCTTGCCAAGGTGGCCCAGCCAGGACATGTCAAAGGCTGGGCTCAAAATCAGGTCCTTATTAATTAGGTCAGCTCTCTACATGCTGCCTTGGGCAATATATTAAGATTAGTGGTTTTTTTTAAAACCACCATTAAAAGGCTAGCTGCTTGTAAGGATATATAATGTGCCAAAATACACAAAAAGTCCCATTCTCCATTACAAAGGGGGAAAACAAAGAAGCAGGGAAGTTAGCTATCTTGCAGCAAGTGACACAAATTCTCCAGGGATGGACTTCACCAGAACTTACTACTGAGTCTAGTGCCACTAATGTGAATAAATTAGCACATCACCAGACAGCTGTTTCTAGAGATCATTTCACGGGTGTAGCTCTTTTATTCATAAAAATTCTGATCTTTTAATTAAAAAAAAAATCACAAAACAGTTCCCAAATTCAGCAGCTGTTTTTACAAAAAAGTTGAGAGAGAATATTCAACTGACAAGTCTCATCCTTATATCTGCTTCTATCTGGATCTTATAAGTTAAAAAGGCAACTGCCAAAAAGATGATAGCTCAACTACAAGTGCTTAAAAAATAAAGTTTGTATTGATTTCTTTTCCAAAAGGAAATGTCAACCTTCTTCTTTTTAAGGTACAAAATTTTATCCAAATGTTCAAGTAAGCATTCTTCCATTTTACACTCTACAAAGAGCAGCTTCAGAAAAATTTGCAAATATAGCGATCTATAATTATTATATTATACTATATAGATAAACCTTTAGTCATGTGTACAAGGTATAAAGAAGAGTGCATAGTTGTAATGAGCCATGTATTGGCAAGGAACATTGCAAATATGTGAAATCACATACTGTAAAACCACAAAACAAGAGGTATTCCTTTTCTCTGGAATATTGCCCTTTGCATTATAGAAAGTGACTGATTTTGATCCTGCAGAATAACACTTTTTAAAAAGTGAAATAACAGATATACTAAAATTTAACATATGCAACATGATTCCATCTTGATGCCATAAGCCCTGAAACCAACCAAGAACCTGATGGAATGATATTGTTTAAAAAAAAAAAAAAAGCTTTCTGTGCTTTTCTTCAAAGCATCAACATCATTATCAAAGATTTGACCTAATACTGGAAAAGAATTAGGATGCACTCTATTCTAATCTCAACTAACAAGTACTATTTGGACATAACTAATGCCTATTTATGTTTTTAATGTAAGTCTGCCTTAACACAAAGGAAAGAATACATTATGATACACTATCCAGATAGCTACACAAGAAAATGAATGGGAGCCTATTTTGCATAGTCAAAATAATCCTCAAAGGAAAAAATAAAAGTTCAACTGACCACAGAAGAACAAGATATAACAATGATGTAATTTTTTTTTGCTTGTTTAAGAAATATACTAAAATTTATCTTATCTAAATAAATATTGAACCCTTCAAAATACTAACTTTGGTAATTATAAAACTTATTTTAACAATGTTAAAAAGTTCAAAATACTTTTTATTACAACCATGTTCTCAGAATTTGTGATATATTCTTTTCAATATCCTCAATGGTGAAAAAACTTCATGTGATTTTAGGAAATGGCCAGAACTTCTTCTGAACCAAGTTTCACAAATAATTTATTGTGCATTCAAGTTAAGCAATAAGGATCTTAATTAAAAAAAAAAAAAAATTCTGAATATGTGATTGCGCAGACTTTGTTTTTTGAGACTTTCCATGAGAAAGAAATCAACAACCTCTAAAACAGTCCTTTTCCATTTGTGAAAAGCTACTTTTTCAAAATAATGAGTCAAAATACATTTTACCCTAACTTCATTCTGGGGCTAAGGAAATAACTTTTTGAAATTTTACCCACTAAACCTTTCTCTATCCCTGGTGAAGTCAAACTTGGATGATGGAAAGTAAACAAGTATGTCACATAAAAACTCAGTTGTAGAAAGTACAGGAAACTATGTAGTTCTGTTTACCTGACTGTTACACAGTAAATGCTTATTAAAATGGAGCATCTCTCTTATATTGATTATAACTTTTGTTCATAAATAAGGATCTTTAATAAACATAAAATTATGCTTATTTCAAATAATTTCTAGTTACTACTTTTAGAGTATAGTTTAAACTATTGAATCTAAATCTCTCAAGATGAAAAATTTAGCAACTGCATTAAGTTACACAAGCCTGAATAACTCAGAATAACTCCCTACAAAGAAATCAATTTTAGACACTTAAGACCTATAAATCTACATGATTTTAGAAAAGTAACCAATCTACTTTAAAATCAACTTTGATAATCACTTATGTTCTTCAGGAGATCATTATATACCTCAATGATGATACTGTTTGAGGATGTATTCTGATGGAAGTGGATCTCTTCGATAAAGAGAGTTAATTCAGTTTCAATTGATCAAAGATGGACAAACAGCTACACTCAAAGAAAGAACACTGGGAAACGAATATAAACTGCTTGCATTTTTGTTTTTCTTCCCGGGTTATTTATACCTTCTGAATTCAATTCTCCCTGTGCAACAAGAAAACTGTTCGGTTCTGCACACATATATTGTAGCTAGGATATACTGTAACCTATTCAACATGTAAAGGACTGCTTGCCATCTGGGGGAGGGGATAGAGGGAGGGAGGGGAAAAATTGGAACAGAAGTGAATGTAAGGGATAATGCTGTAAAAAAATTACCCTGGCATGGGTTCTATCAATAAAAAGTTATTTTAAAAAATCACTTATGTTCTTGAAACAAAATCACATGTAATACAAAAAGCCACTAATTTAAGTTAGGGAAAAACAACTAAAATCATTAAGTTTTTAATCAAATAATTTTACCTCTCAAATACACATGGTACTATTTTTTTTTTTTTTTGGATCTAAAAATATAAATTAGTTACTGTAAGAAACTTCCAGAAGTGAAATTCCATCGACCTCAAGGTCAAGTGGCTTAATACAGCTAGTATGTGTTTGAGGTAGGTATTGAACACCTTCCCAATTCCAAGACTAGTCTATCATAAAAGAATACCTATGTCATCTCTTCCAGGAAATATTTCCCAATATTTCTATCTAAGTAAACTTCACATACACTTCATTCCTGATAAATTAAAGTTTCACAAGGACAGGGATCAAATTATTACATTTTATATTTCCCTCAGCATTTATCAGGATACTTCATTCAGCAAGAGGAAATTTATAATGTGTGAATGAATAAAATACAATTTTATACCATTTTCCCCCTCACACACAAAACACCTGTCTCCTCCTAAAGAATGTAAGCTCCTAAAGTTAAGGATCATTTGATTTTTCAAATACTGGTATGTAGTCCCCTGCTAGTCCATAATAGGCAGCAAATTAGTGTTAACTAAATAAGACTGAGGCCCTTTTTGCCAAGATTAGGGAATAAACAGCACATCTTGCTCTATCCAGGGATACCCCAGAGAGTCTTCACATTTCTTGCTAACTATGTTGATATCTACTCTTACCTGCCAGGGATTACCTGTAATCCCTCTCTTTCCGTACACTGGGGAGAATAATCAAATCAAAATGACATTGATATCAGAATGGGCTTGACAAATTAATTTCCCAATGACTCCCACTCACAACCTTTGTGACTTTCCAAACCAAAATAGCCCTCTCCTTGGTCATCACTTCCCTAAATGTGCTATCATCTATCACAAAACAAAGTCCTTGGGGCCAGGAGCTCTCTCTTTTGTATTTCCAGTCAATTTTATCGCAGTAAGCATTAACTAAATGCTTCTCTCAATGATTTAGTTTTAATACAGATGAAAAACTAAGATTTGTAAGATTGTAACTTATCCAGGGTCCTGTATCTGGTAATTATAAGACTTGGGATTTGATCTTCTGACTCCAAGAGTCAAATAATCTTTCCACTATACCACAACTGCCTCACAGGAAGTGGAACCATATTAGGCTACTTTTGAGCACTCAAGAATATGTTTACTGAATATTAAAAATGATTTGTAATCAATTTATTGCTTAAATATTAAATGATGCTGCTAAAATGTTTAAGTGTCCTTGAAAACAATTTACTCTCTAGTAGTTTAAACAATTTTACTGAATTAACAAATACTGTTTGCTTCACTTATTTTTTTCATTAATATTGCAAATATAAACTTTAGCAATTTGCTGAATTTAGAAATAGCAAATAGGAACAGGAATTCCACATTTTTCCTCAGTACTGGTAACTTTTAATATATCCATCAAGTAATGAAATCAAACAATTAGGATGAATAGAATTCATTTGTGAAGCCAAGAAAGAAAATTATTATCTCTTTCATAATCTTCTTATTATACTCTGTATTTAGATGTTTCATATGGCATGTCAGTTATTCTATGTTTACAAACATAAGAATGCACAGAGTAGCCAGCTGGCAAAGATCAATACAATTTGCTTAGGTAAATTTTTAAGCAGATCACAGTCCATCGATGTACCTATCTTTCATGCACAATTCTTAGCTGTGTTCTACCTTACCACCTTCACCACAGAAGCTTAATCCAAAATATTGAAGTATTTTGGAGATCTCTCTTAATGTCTTGGGAATATCATAAAAACTCATATAACAAGCCCAGCATACATTTCTTTGATAACAACTTTTAAGTCTGGCTCCTCATGTATCTTTCTTATGATTATATTTGCCTTAAAAATCACAGTATGTCCATCCACTGCCTTCAGAATGAGAGATACTAAGATTGAGGGATTCAGTATATAGTTTCAGTATGTAGATTCAGTAAGATCTTTCAGATAGCATTATACTTGTTAAAGTCACAACCTAGAATGCCACAAAAGGCCCCTTATGATTTCCTGATTGAAGTGTATTTAGTCTAATCATCTACAACAGTGATAAAGAATACCTGTTGTCCAGATTATGACATGCAGGTTGTAGGAATAATCTAGTAACATTTGTCCTCAGCCACATCCTACATGTTGTGACTAGAATTACAAAGGAGAAAAATGGGTTGGCAAATTGCAGAACTCCCTATAACTGCAAACTTCTCGCTGAAATGCCCATCTTTTTAATATCTATCTTTATTTAAAAAAAAAAAAAAAAAAAACCCTTTCTAGTATTTTGTGGCTAAATATCAGAGAATACTACAGTCTGAAAAACAAAGCATCTTTAAGAATGTTTTTTTCAAGAATGGACTTTAGGGGGACAACTAGATGGTACAGTGGTTAGAGCACCAGCCCTTAAGTCAAGAGGACCTGAGTTCAAATCTAGCCTCAGACACTTAACACTGCCTAGCTCTGTGATCCTGGGCAAGTCACTTAATCCCAACTGCCTCAGCCAAAAAAAAAAAAAAAAAAAAGAGAGTGGACTTTAACATCTCTTTTTTGAAGGATAAAAATATTTTTTAAATCACTTAGTATTCTACATTCTACTTGGGTTTAATCTATGTGATCTTTTATCCTACTAAAGTTTTTTTTAAAGTCTAAAATAACTGTTGATAATAACTAAGCTTTTCAGTCATAATGACCTTCAACAATACCCCTCAAATCTTCATTTGTCCAGATTTAAACATTCTAGTTTTATTACTTCATTTACTTTCAAGATAGCTGTTTTCTTTTCTTTTTACTTTTTTTAACCTATAGATTCACACATTTAGAGCAAACAAGGACCTTAGAAAAACCCTCTAAACCTAATCCTTTCTCTGGACTTTTTTTTTTGCTTTCATAACATTTTTTCCTTCATATCTTCATAAGAACTGAATCTACAACATGGTTTCTTAAAAGAACACAAAAACACTTCCTGATTTGTTTGCAAATGTTCATTCTCCTGATAGTAAAAGCCAACATGTTTTGCTAGCCTTTTTGTAAACAGCAACAAAACAGAATCATGTCTTTAAGGCAACAATTACAGTGACCTTTATTTCCCTTTTCCTGACTGCTGAAAGCACATCATCTTCTATCTGTACTTTCGATTATTTTTCCTTACTCAATTTGAAGGTTCATTTGTGACTTTTTATCCACTTGCAACCCTAAGACATCTTTAGGCAATTTACCACTGGAGTTTTGGAATTTTATTATCCAAAAAAGCTTAATGTCTTTGGATAAGTCTGGAGATTTCATGATACATTGTCCATTTGGACTATGTATTAATGTTAAATAATGTCGAGGAATTGACACTGGGGAATGAAAATACATACACTAAATACCATTAATATCAATATCCAAACCCTGTTTGATGCACCCTTTTGTGCTTTCTTTTTGGTTCTGTAGAGGAAATATGGGATAGGAAAAATAAGACTACAACACTGTTTTTTCCTGGCATACATCTCCCTCTTTCTTTCTGATTTTAATGATTATTCCCAGTTGCACCACTGTCATTCTTCATGTATTTTGGCTTATCTGACTTATTGTACAATGACTCCACCAATCCCCTTCCAATCCCAAGTCTCTCCTATCTGGCCAAAGATTCATCTTCTTCAGGCCTAATTTTATTCTTGTCTTTGAGTACATTTTCTTCCTCCTTAGATTTGATCCTACCTTATCCTTCCCAATCAAGATTCAACATGCTTTTTTCAATTCAAATACCAAATTCATTACTTCTAAGCAAAATTTGGCAAAAGACAGAAACAACTAGCCCTGTGGTTCTCTGCTCATGATATCAAGTGCAACCTAATAAGCACATTGGATTCCCCTCTAACCAACCACCATATTCATTAAGAATAGTAGGCAAAATATTTCTTGTGGTTGTTGGAGTGGGGAGATAAAGACTTACCTAAGAGATAATGCAATCAAGTATACATCAATAGCTACCATTTAATAAAGTCTATTTTATTTCTAAAAGCTATCAAACAAATGAAAATATAAGTACAACTATCGGGGATGAAATGTGCCTCAGATGTGACAGTATTTAATTTTAAAATAAATGCAAGACAAAGCTTTTACCTGATGTTTCAAAGAACAATGAACTGTATTTGTAATCATAAAGAAATCTTTAAGAGATTTTGTTATTAAAGATCCTATCACACATCTCTAACCATAAATTTCATAGCTATGTCAATTTTTGTAGTGCACAATCTCTGAAAGAGATTAATTAAAATAGCAGTCCTACAAATAGAGATGTTCAACTTAAATACTTTTGTCTTTTATAATCAGTGTTAAAGGAAATGGGGGAAAGGTATAATTTCTGTTATGTCAGGAAAAATGAGTATTTCCTACCTCAAAAAAATAAAATAAAATAAAATAAAATCTACCTTACAGGTATTGCAGGGTAGTAATCCTAAAATAGTAAGGTTGGTGGAAAGCTTTAAAAGGAATGACCTGATAAAGTACTTAAATAGAATATCATCACAGTTTGAAGTCCCACAAAATAGCTCTTTCATAGTTGTAGAAGGTTTCCAAGATTTTTGCCCTATACATCACACCTAACAAATGCTTTTAAAATTCAAGGCTCATCAAGTGGAAGTAGAGCGTAAGAAATGTAAATTTGTGGAGTGGTACTAAGATTTATTTTCATCAACTTCTTGTATTTAAAGATCAATTGTGAGTTATAAATATAAAATGATCTATGCTTCATAAGAGTACAAAATGTGAAAAGGCTATATATAACCTCTGAACTTATTATATCCCTATTATAACATTAAATAAAACTTAACTAGTTAGCAAGTTCAGTCAGAATTAATGATGAAGTCTTCAAATAGAGAATTTTTTCAAATACTGTTTCATAACTTTCAAGTATATGTAACAAAATTATAGAATGATACCTATACAAAAAGAAACCTCAGATCAACCGGTCTAGATCCTTCAAAAATGAAGTCTTTTTTTTTTTTAATGATTACATTTACCAAGTTATTATCTAGTCCTTTGGAAATGTTTTAACAAAGAGGGCAAAAAAAGTTTTGTTAACAAGCCTATTGATTATTCGCATACTATGAGTGCTTCAAAGAAGACTATATATTCTGTTGTCCGTAACACTTGTGTTAGCAAAAAGCAACAACAAAAAATGTAATTTAGCAAAATATGGGAATAACTTCCTAAATTTATACAGAACCAGAATATATACAATGGCTATAATAAGCAGTTCAATACATTATAATAAGAGGCACTTCAATTCTATCTATTATGATAGGTATTATTATCTATCATGATCAATTTCAACCATGGAAACTAATACTAAGACATTTCCCACTTCAAGTAAAGAGGTAAAAAAACTATACATGGGGATTGGTAATAGTTTTTCTTCCCTTTAGAAATGTTTCACTGTGTGTGAGGGAAAAAGAGAAGTGAAAGACACATATAAAAAGTACTCAATTGCTGCAAAAAACAATAGAACCAATAAATAAAACTTTCTAAAATGAAGTCCTTTTTTCCCTTTTATCAAAACAATTTCCCATCAGTTCTATTTACACTATGAATTAGTTATCAATAACCTGGCAAGATCTGAAACTGAGTCCTTGTCTAAATTATCAATAAGCAGGAATTACTAGAAATAATCAAAATTAGTGAGGTTTTATGGTATTAAAAACATAAGTGGAGTGTAGGAAGATTTCAAAGGTAAAAAAAGAAAAAGATAAAAAAAGTTGTCTATCAATTAAAGCTCGAATTTTCCAAAAGAGAACTATTTTAGCTACATCTTTCTCTCTAACACCAATACCAGAGTACAGCTACTTAACTACTTCAATGAATCCATAATCTCTCTGCTCCCAGGACAAAATACAATTCATCCATATCTTCTAAATCCATACAGGATTTTTCTAACCTTTCCATAAATCCTTCAAAAAAGTAATTTACCATAGTCTTTCTTCTGAGGATTTTGCTATTCTACGAACCTAAGTTAATGTTAATCTTCACCTTTACCATCTGACTGTACAGAGTCAAGGCTGGATATGGGACAGAGAGCTAGCTACCTTTGGGGTCAAAAAGACCATGGATTAATAAATTCTCCTATTTCAAAACATACTAGCTGTGTTATTAGGACTTACCACTGCTCCAGATAACTCTAAGATTATAGAGAAGTTACCAATTAGCTAAGGGAATTTGGATGTGGACAGTTCTTTATTCTAGTTAAAAATCACAGGTTTAAACTATTTCTCTATAAACAACATATTCTCAACTAAAGGCCAATTCCCTCACTTCCCTCCTACTTTTTCACCTATTCATGTACCACAACTGGCTTTATCTCCTCCTCTTCCACAAAGCTTTTATAGAATATTCCAAATCCAGTGATCTTTTCTTTTCCCCCAATAAACTCACAGTTGCCGTTTTTCCAATGTCTTCCACTAGTATTTAACTCTTCCATCATTAAATTTAAACTTCTTTTCCCATATAAGCACCTTAAGATTAGGTACTCTACTTTACACTTATATCCCCACTTTCCCTCCATAACACAGTGCCATGTACATATTAAATACTTGACAAATATTTCTTAATTTTGTATTTTCTGTATTCTGTATTCCAAAAGTCTGCATGCTTGCTTCATAGAATTTTGTTGTATAAAGTTATTATGCTTTAATGTATAAATTTTAAAATGCCTTTTGGTAGCTTAGTATAATGATGTTTTGCACACAGTAAACAACTAATAAATGCTTTTTCATTCATTCCTTCTACCACATGGAGAATTTGTATTATGTATCAGTGAAGGAAGATTCTACACTAATGATATTTTACAATATTTGAAGTACTAACATCTAAGTAATAAACTGATAAGCCTTTAAAAAAGAAATCATCCAATTTAATATATACAATTCATGTTGATGATTTTCATCTTGAGGTAACCAATGGTTAGGAAAATATTATAAGCTGTAATTATTAAACAACTGCTAAGCTAAAACAAACTCCTTAATCTTTCCAATTTAAAAGATTTTTGTGCAACATGTCCAATTGTTAAATACCTAATATATGCGAGACACTGAACTGTGTCCTAAGAACACAAAGCAAAGTGAAAGACAGTCCCCCTGCCCTCAAAATGACAATAATCCAAAAGGGAAGACAAAATGCAAACAATATATAAAAGATACTACTTACAAAATAAATCAAAAGAGTGAAAGCACTGTAACTAAGGAGGGATTGGGAAAAGTTTTCAGTAACACCAGGGTTTTTAGTTGAGAATCAAGATGAGATTTTAGCTGAAAGAAATCAGGAGACAAGACATTAGGAAGCAAAGCTTTCCAGGTGAGGAGGTCGGCCAGTGAGATGCCCAGTCCAGTATCCCTGTATCAAGAGTTCATCGAGGGAGTTTAGGGTGAAAGAAGACAGAGAAGGTGGGGGCAGAGGAGGTACCAAAAAGAGCTTTGAACATCAAACAAAAGATTTTTAGATTTGATTCTGAAGGCAACAGGGAACCATAGAGTTAAGGCGGGGTGCTAATATGGTCAGATTAGCCAGAGAACGGATTGGAGTGGAGAGACTCATGGCAAGCAGACAAACCAGCCAGCAACTCCAAGAACACAGGTTTGAGAACATGAGGATTTGCAAGATGGTGGAAGCAGTATTAAGAGTTAATGAAATATATTTAAAAGATGTTTCATAGATAAACTTCATAGATCCTGGCAAAAGATTGGATGAAAGTGGGGTGAAAACAAGTAAGCAATAGAGGATGACATCGACACTGGGAGCAGAGAGGTCTGGGAGGATGGGAGTGCCCTGGATAGTTAAGGGAAAAATATGGGAGGGGAGAGGGTTTGGAGGATTGGGGAAACAGAATGAGTTCTGACTTAGCCATATTGAGTCTAAGATTTCTTTATAAAGGAATCCAGTTTCATGTGGCTAATAGGCAGTTGGGAGATATGAGAATGGAGCTCAGCAAAGTGAGGGATAGACAAGAAGTTTGGAGAATCACAGCATAGAGATGAAAACTGAATCCATAGAAGCTGATAACATCAACAAGTGAAAGAAAAGGGAGCTCTAGACTGAGTGTGAGCTGGATGAAAATCCAGCAATGGGACTTAGAAGCAGCAGTCAGACAGAAAAGAACTAGAAGAGGGTGGTCCCAAAAATCAAGAAAGAAGAAGGAGAGCAACAGTGGTAAAGACTAAAGGGGCCAGGGATGAGGACTGAGAAAAGGCACGGGGTTTGGCAATCAAGAGATCATTTGCAACTATGATGAGAGTAGTTTCAGTCAACTGATGAGGTAGAAAGTTCTAATGAATTTGGAAGTTAAAAAAAAAAGTGACTATCAAGAAGTAAAATTTTACTCAATGATATACTTTTCCTGGGCATGAAAAGTAAACAGCTAAGTGTACTACCACCAATAATGGAAGGTATACATTTACATATCTGTACAAACAGTAAACATAGCTTTAAATATATAGCATTTGTAGGGTTGCAAAATGTTTTCCTCACAACCCTTAGGTTATTAAGTCTTATTGTGCCAATTTTCCAATATTCTTTTAGTTCAATTTTTTAGGGGAAAATACAAATCATATTTTGGAAAAAGCATTTGGTGAAAGACCAGGGAAAAAAGGATGTTAAATACTACAATAGTCACTTAATACATAGCTTTCTGCAAGCCATTTTTCTTTTACTAAAATGAGAATTCTATCTATCCTACTTAATTTTTATAGGAATATAAAAGTGAATAATGTATGTGATAACACTTTGCAAAGTATAAAGCATTGGATATAAGTAGTCTTCTTGCTTTAATTTCAAAGAAACTATTTAAGAACTCTTTTGGTATTATGGAACTATCCCATTATCTCTCAAGAAGACGTAAAACATTACTAAAATTTCAGTAAGTGTTTTCAAAAGTAATTTCTATAAACAAGATAATTTCTCAATTTAAAACTAACTTACTCCAAATTTTCATCAATCTCAAAGTGCACAAGTATAACTTGTTATCAGTGATATCACTGATACCAATGATAATTGATATACCACACTTTACGAAGTAAATGAATTTCATTTCAAAGGAATAACAGGATTTTGTTCTGAATTTTTTGTTATGTTGAGATAAAGTTCTTATACTAGATATAGATATATTTCTACATAGAACTCTCAATATTTTTCAGCATGAAAAAGGTAACAGTAACATATTTCATTAAGTTACTGTGAACTTGAAATTCATAGCTTTAAAATCTTTAAATATATGGCTTGCCAAACTACCAAAAAAGCATTCTTTTTTGATGATTAAAAGTACCAAATTAATAGTTATACATATAAAGCTGCACAGTTATCAGAACACCTAGAGAGATAGTCACTCATTCATGTATTTATAAAAGGCCTAATTAAAAATAATTATGGTTCATTTACTACAGACCAAGTGCCTCTTCATCAACACATTATCAAGTAGTTAGTAAAAATCTATGTTCAATGGACTTATATTAAAGCCAAAAGCAAGCACTGGGAGGAGGTGCACAAATAATAGTGCTAGGAACCAATTAGCAGAAATTTTCTCCAATTAACCTATTCAGCTTACTGAATACTAATAGGTTAAGAGCCACACAGAGATGCTTAATGTTTCTAGTAACTATTCCAAGCATAACTTTTAGTTAAACAACCTATCCATCTATATACAGAAACAATCTGAATACCCAATTTTGATGATGTATACAGATTTTCTACACCGATTTATTTTGATCAGAAATCATAATCAGAATTTTTTAATCCATTCTGCTGCCACTGATGTTGATAACAGCTTAAGCTTCAGCTTTTATGTGCCTTAATCTTTACAAAGTTATACAGCTCCACTATCAAATACTTGTCACAATAGCTTCGTGAAAAATAATCACAAAAAGTGTCACATAAATTCTACCTAATATTTAATTACTACAAAACATTTGATTAAGTAAGCATTTATCATTAATAGGCACAAACTAGTAATAAATTACTAACATAATTACTTTAGAAATATAAAACCACTCTAGAAGTAAACTGCTAAAAGACTTATTTAGGATAAAATGCAGATTTCCTGTGCTGTACAACCTTATTCAACTTATTTCCATATTATTTTTTTCTCATTTATGTAAACTTTTAAAAAACTGCCTTCCACAAATTCAATGTAATTAATAGAAAGTGCTGATATTCTCATTTAACTTTTATGATTTGGATATTCAAGCATACTTCCTAATTCAAATTTCAGGGGAAATAGGCAAGTAACACATGAAAAGACACATGGAGAGTTAATGAAATAAGGGGAAAGTGGGGTAATAGATAGAATACCAGGTCCTGAGTCAAGAAAACATCTTTCCGCGTTCATATTTGATCTCAGCCTAGCTATGTGGCCCTAGGCAAATCATCTAACCTTATCTGCCTTACTTTTCTCATCTGTAAAAATGAAGTGGAAAAGAAAATAGCAATCCACTCCAATATCTTTACCAAGAAAATCCCAAAGAGTATCACAAAGACTCATACACGACTGGAAAAACAAAATCCCTTTTGATAATTTTGATAATTGATAATTCTTTCTGCCTGTCTGATACTCTGCATAATTTTTTAAATCCACTCCTGAAGGCAGAGACTTTAAAATTCTAATTAAAATAACTTTTCTAAGAAAAATAAATGATTTTCATGTGGAACAGTCCCCAAAGGTGAAAAGCAGTATTTCAATCCATTACTACTTACAAGTACAAGTGTCTCTAGAGACCACATATTCTCTATTATTAAACTAATTTAGTGCTTTTATGTTACAATGCATTTTACATACATTCTGTAAACTGATCACAAAAAGATGAATTATTTTGACTTGCTTCCTAAAACAAAGTCAACAGTCTAACATTATTATATCTTAGAACTGCCTATTCAAATATAAAATTCAACATGCCTAATAATACTAAAACATTTCTAAGTATATCTGCCTCAATACATTTTCCTATTGTTTCTTCCTTATCCTTAATACCATTCTCCAAAAGGATTTTCACTACCAAGGACATTTTTTTTAAAGTCCTTATTTTAAAGTTACTTATAAAGATTCCTTATTTACATAAGGAATTTTTAAATCTCACTCATGCCTAAAGGTGAGAACATTAATTAGACAGCTTCTCATGGTTCCTTCCTATCCTATAAACATACAATAAATGCAACAAAATTTAATGAAACTAAAAAGTTGCAGAATTTATCAAATCCTAAATTCTACTTCAATACTTCATCATGATGAACAATGAGAAAAACAATTGTATAACATACATTTTGGCAGGTTTCACTAAACCTCTATGTTGAGTACAGACATAATAATAATCTATATCAGTGGACAGACAGGAAAGATAGGTTCAAGTAGGTTCATCACTAAAGGTTCATCACTAGATAATTATTTTTGGCCATATATATGAATAAAGTACTACTCTGGTAAATTTAACAGTCCAGGGAATAGCACTGGTCCTGATTTAAACTAATCCTCCCTCCCCTCACTGCCCCAACCATCATTCAGCAAAATAGCCTCTATAGGGAAGGAAGTCAACCATTCCCATCAAAAACCAACCTAGCTGAAACAACAAGGCACCTGTGAGAGAGAAAGGAAGCAGCATGCACCAAGACCCTCACCATCAGCTCACCCACTGACTCCACTCAAGACAGATAGAATGTCTACCTAGAAACAATTCAGGACTCTGAGCCCCAAAGCCCTGAAAAAATCAGTACTATACTGCTTCCCTCACAATCAACCACCTGGCTCCTGCAGCCATCATCAAGAGCAACCTCTGTTTACAAGGGGTCCTATCATCCCTAACACCAATTGATGACTACTGGAAGCAACTACTGTGGAGAGCCACTTCTTCAAATACTCTAATCCCTGCTTTGTAGCAAGGCCAAGTAGACCTGTGAGAATTCTTGCTACAAAAGTCCTTGGCAACTGTCAAATAGCTCAATATTAGTGATAGATGGTTTTGTCAATGGAAATAATATGCAGAAAATACATTATTATCTATTTTGCTGATGTACCCCATAGACCCAAAGAGCTTTCTATCTGACTTGCAACAGAAACAGGTTCTAATGGTGAACTCCTTGAGAATGGGCTTTCTTCACTTTTTTATTTCTAACGCCATTGCTTAGTAAGGCAATTTGTATATTGGAGTGGTTTGTCATTTTCTTTTCCAGTAATTAAGGTAAAAAGAGATGGGGGGAGGGGGAGAGATCACTTAGTGTCTGAGGTTGAATCTGAACTCAGATCTTCCTGACTCCAGGCCCACCATTCCATCAACAAAAAGCCAGCTTGCTAATTCCTACGTAAGCCTAGCTGTCTCTAGTATGTCTAGTATGTCTCTAGTGCTTTGTCCATTCATTTAATCTAGAGCATGGAGAGTATGCAATATGCTATCAATGGAGAAAAAACTAGTACTAATGCTATCTGCAACCTTTAAAGTACTAACGTATAAGTAACAAATCAATGTATCTATAAAAAAAAAAAAAAAATCACCAAATTTAATGTATATCTTTCATGTTGACCATCTTCACATTTAGGCAATGTTCAAGAAAACAATTTTGATTATAAGTTATGATTATTAGATAGTGGCTGAGCTAAAAACAAACTCCTTAATCTTTCTAATTAAAAAAATCTTTACCACAGATGTCCAATTAAAGCTTTATAATGTTAAAACTTTTATTATAACAAGTTACTTTTCAAACTAAATATGCATGGACCTTCTTGAAACCATAGATTTGGGGACAAAAGGGTTCTTTAAAGATCACCTACTAGGTCACATTTTTACAGTTAAGGTGTATGAGGACCAGAAAGTGACCAGCCTTAGGTAACAAATTCCTGGTTGATCCAGCGCAGATCCAGTGCAGTTTTCTTTCCTCACCTGACCTCTTATTTTGCTGTACATTTTTGCAGTAATGTTTTACAAACGCACTATTATACAAGGTTCCTTCAAAACTCCTAATATTCAGTACTTTCTTATTAAATTGTAAAATTAAATTCTAAAAGTGAAAAAATCACCTGCACTCTAAGTTGTATGTGTAATACAATAAATAAATGTTCATGTAAATCACATATGCCAGAATTGGAAAAGCCTTCAAAGATCCTCTACTCTAAGTCCATCATTGTATACAGTTGAGGAAATAGCCCCTGGGCAATTCAAGTGACTAGTCCAAAATCACCCACAAAAGCCATGTGACTGAAATATCTTAAAGATGTATTCCTGTTTTATGTGACCTCTATAGTAGTGA
Source organism: Antechinus flavipes (assembly GCF_016432865.1). Taxonomy (NCBI): domain Eukaryota; kingdom Metazoa; phylum Chordata; class Mammalia; order Dasyuromorphia; family Dasyuridae; genus Antechinus; species Antechinus flavipes. Next base: position 64,374,794 of record NC_067402.1, on the reverse strand, counting down.
TTTACAACTATTAGATAGATGGTTAGAACACCATGGAACATGACTATGGTTCTCCTAAAAGAATTGGGGTTAATATGATTATTAAGCATCCATTAGTGACAGACCCAAACATGAATTCTAATTTTTAAAAGTAGCACAGGTTTCACAAAAACACAAGTATAATTTCTCTGCGTTCCCTGGAAATTTAAAGGTCAGGTAAGAAACTAGAAGCATATCTGTTTCACTTACTTTCTATCTCAATTATTTAGTGAAATTTTGTGAATGCACATCTCAAGTTTCCAGACATTAATAGAATAACTGAATAGGATAAATTTTTTCAACAGTCAACCTTTTTCAAAATTATTTTTAACTCATGGGGGAAAAAATAATCGTAACAATGGAATTAAACAATGAACTTTCTATTATGCATGATAGAGGAATGAATAAAGATAATTCAAAAATAACTTCATTTAAAGAATTTTACCATTATTCAATGTAGAATGTTTTGTTCTTATATTTGAATATAAATTATGACAGTCATAAAAATCACAACCTCCAAAAATATTGAAGTCATTTCCAGACTTGCAAATACTTGTTTTCAATTCTAAGGGCAATTTTTATATATAACTCTAATAAAGAAATAAATCTGTACCTGAAGTTAGTTAAGGATGTTAGCAATTTTTCCAGAGTTAAAATGCCTTCTTCCCTCATCTTCAAACTAATAGAGAACTTCAGGAAGTACTTTTCTATATTAAAATGCAAATGTCCTTTTTTAAGTATCTTTAAATGGTTAGAGCGATACAATGTGTACTTTGAGTCTGTGAAGAAGAATTCCAAATAGAGAGAAGATATATTAAATACAAATGAAATGAGGATAAAGATATGTAGAGATCATAAGGGTGCTTTTTTGGGGTAGGAGAGAGAGAAAAAGAGAAAGAGAGAGAGAGAGAGAAAGGAGAAACAGAGAGAAAGAGAAAGAGGGAGGATGAGAAGGGAAAACATCAAGAGATTTGAAAACTGATAATTCAAGATGTCCTGATGCAGAACAAGAGCAGCCTTAGCAGGTCCTAAAATCACAGGAAGGTGTGAGGAAAAATAGGATTCCCAGGAACCATGTCTATTGAGCTGGTAAAACAACAACTGCAAAACTCCAGTTTAAATGAGAAGTCAATAAAGAACAACTGAGGCCCAAGTAGCAACGAAACATAGTCTCTAAAGACCAAAAAGAAATCTTATTAAATAGCAGCATTAAGGATAAAAGATGGACTAATCAATCTAAGGGCCCACAACACCCAAGGGCCAAGAACTTACAAAAAGACCTACAGACTAAAGGCAGTATTAATGCTCTAAAGCTAAATCAAAAGAATTTTTAAAAATATAAGGCCTCTATCTTTTTTTAACCATAATTTTATAGCTGGTTTTGAATGGATCAAATAGAAAAGATTGTAAGGAGTAAGACACAAGATTTTAGACTTTTGGCTTGAATACTCAGAGTAAAAAGAACTACAGATCCTACCATCAGTAGGACAAAGGTATTGTACCCAATTTCTTTCCAAATACCAACATTTTAAATACTATATACCCAATGGAATTTCTGGAAGATGAAATTCTAAAGGTTGTGATGAATCAACTTCTTGACCAAGAATTTAGAGAGTGCACCCAGAAAGTGAAAATAAGTGTCATTTTAAGTAACTTATATTATTAGGCTTTTAATTTAATTCCCTAAGGAAAAAAAATTTTTTTAAGGATTACTCTTAGCAAATCATATGAGGGTATGAGGGTATACCTAGAGAATCAAACAAAAAAACTATTTGAAATAACAACTTTAGAACAGTTATAGGATAAAATAAACCCACAAAAATCATCAGTATTTTTTTACATGATCCACAAAATCCAGCAGCAAAAAAAGAGAGAGAGAGAGAGAGAGAGAGAGAGAGAGAAAGAAATTCAATTTAAAATAACTGTGAACATTATAAAATTCTTGGAAGTCTATTTGCCAAAAGAAATCCCAGGAGTTATATGAACATAAATACAAAACACTTTTCACACAAAGTCAGATCTAAACAAATCGAAAATACCGATTGCTCATGGGTAGATCAAATCAATATAATAAAAGTGACAATTATGCCTCAACTAATTCAGTGTCATACCAATCAATCTAAAAGTTATTTGACACAGCTAGAAAAAGTAATAAGCAAATTCATCTAGAAAAACAAAGGTCAAGAATCAATAAGATAGCCTAGCAATACCAGATCTCAAATAATATTATAAAGCAGTAATTATCAAAATTATCTGGAACTGGTCAAGAAGTAAAGCGAAGGATCAGTGGAATAGACTGGGTACACAAGACACAAGTTATTAACCACAGTATTAACCATAGTATCTAGTGTTTGATAAACTCCAAGGCCCTAGCCTTTGGGTTAAGAACTCACTATTTCACAAAAACTTTGGGAAAAACTGGAAAACAAAAAGACACAAACTAGGTACAAATGAACATCACACCATATACCAAGATAAGGTCAAAATGAGCACATAATTTAGACATAAAGGGTTACACAATAAGCCAACTAGAAGAGCAAGTAACAGTACCTGTCAGATCTATGGAGAAGAGAAGAATTCATAGCCAAACAAAAGAGAGAAAACATTATGAAATGTAAAATAGTTAACTGATTATACTTAAATAAAAAGCTTTTGAACAAACAGAATCATTGCAACTAAGATTTGAAGGAAAGCAGAAAGCTAGGAAATAATCTTTATAACAAGTTATCTGGTAAAGGCCTTATTTCTCAAATATATATAATCGCTTCAAATTTATAAGAATGCAAGCCATTTCCCAAATAACAAAATGATCAAAAGGGCATAAACAGGCAATTTTCAGATGAAGAAATCAAAGCTTATGAAGAATTAGGCATATAAGGAAATGACCTAAATCACTTTTGATTAAAGAAATGTAAATTAAGACAACTCTGAGCTATCATCTCATATCTATCAGACTGGCTGATATGAGAAAAAGTGGAAATGATAAATGTTGGAGAGAAAGTGGACAAAGTGGTACACTAATGTTTTGTTGGTGGAGTTGTGAACTGATCCAACCAACCTAGAGAACAATTTGGGACTATGCCCAGAGGGCAACCATTGGTTGATCCAACAATTGTATTATTAGATCTATATCAGATCTCAAAGAGATAGTTTTTAAAAAAAAAAAAAAAAAGGAAAGGTCCCCCATGTGCAGAAATATTTATAGCAGTCTTTTTGTGATGGCAAATTATTGGAAATTAAAGTGAAGTCCATCAATTGGGGAATGGCTAAATAAGCTGTAGCATATGAATGTAATGGAATACTATTATTCAATAAGAAATGATGAACAGGTAAATTTCAGAAAAGCTAGGAAAGACCTGTACGAACTGATGCAAACTGAAATGAGCAGAACTGGAAAAAACACTGTACACAATATCTAAAACATTGTGTGATGATCAGCTATGACTGACTCAGCTCTTTTCAGCAAGGCAAATACAAGGACTCACAAAGGAAAATGCTGTCTACATCCAAATAAAAAAAACTGATGAACTCTGAATGCAAAGAGAAGCATTTTTTTTACACTTTTTTTTGGCGGTTTGTTTCCTTTTGATCTGTTCTTTCACCAATTATGACTAATATAAAAATGCATTTCTACACAGTAATACATGTGTACCATATGTCAAATTGCCTACCATTTTCATAAGGAAGGAAGGAGAAAAATTTGGAATTCAAAATTTTGTAAAAATGAATGCTAACAATTGCCTTGACACTTGAGGGGAAAAAATATTAAAAAGGCATCTTTACATTAAAAAAAAGTTTTATCATAATTCTTTCCTCCACTATTTAAAAAGAGCTACTTTTCAAGTAATCAAAATAAATATATCCTATGCATCTCAAAATGAACAATTATAAAGAGAAGAGAAGAGAAGGAATTGTCTCTTTCTCTCAGGACACCTCAGATTACTCAATTCACAAATCATTAGCCTATTTCAATTCTTTCTATTTTGCACATCTACAGAAAATGAATCATTTCTATCACTATCAATTAAATCAGGGATTACTTCTATCCTATCAAGGGCAAATTTCCCCTTACCCTCAAATTTTTGTTTAGAGCTCATGCACATACAGAAAGGTAACTGGCTCAGTCACCTATGAAAGTGATAGTTATTAGCCTGCATACATGCTGGTACATCCCAGAAATAAGAAAAAAACAAAAAAAGTCTAGTCTAATGGGAAAATAGCTATGAGGGATTTTTGAGAAAAACATGGTGGGAAATCAATTAAAGTGACAAAAGTATTAAAGATTTTCATCTTGTGTAAGCAGAAAGTATACCCCCACTAATATATTCACAGGTCCACCAAGAAGCAGAAAACAAATTCTTAAAAAATTTATTGGTACACTCAGAAAACCGGGGTGCCCTATACCATACCAGGTCCATTATTAAGAGACCATTTTCTAGATCATCCCATGCAGTAGCTTGGCACAATGGTTGGTGAGCAAACCTCAGAACCAGGAAAAATCTAGGTTCAAGTCCCAGAACTGATATACACTGACCCTAACAATGCCTGAAGCAACTTTCTTAAAGACACTAAATTGTATAGGAATATATAAGCACTAATAAAGTTAGTTTCAAATAACAATAAAATCAACAGATCCAGACTCTACCCCATCATTCTTTATACCATTAAGAATATTAACTTTCATGATTTATGTGTCTTTGGTTAAATAAAACAAGTTATTCATAACAGGGAAAAATTAGAACTGAACTCAGTAAGTACTTCAAGTATTATAACTGAAATTTTAAGAAAACTAAGATTGGAAATTGATAGCTCAGCTGAGTGATAATAGTAGAAATATACAGAACCATCTAAACTAAGTAGAATCTCTGATGCAAAGTTCTTAAACAGGATACTGCATCAAAAGTTCAACATTATTTAAGCTTGAACACTTTTTAAACTTGGTCAAGTATGCAAGTATAGAGAATGTGGCCATTCATTAGAATATGAAATATTACTTCAAAAAAATTTTATATCCATAAAAAATTTATATCCAAAAAAATACGAAAGTATCTCCAGGGTCACAAGGAAAGTGGAAAATAAGTTTGGGAAATTGTTGCAGATATCAAAAAGCTAAGTTTTTGATTGCCTCTAAAGATTTAAGTTATTAGAAAGATATGAACTTGAATGCTTTTAAACAAAATGAGCAATATCTTAAGTCAAATTATTTTATGCTCTGAAAAGACTGATTCTATATATTTTCCTGACTTCAAAATAACCATAATTCTTTTCCATATACACCCATAAAGTCAATTTCTAACTTCTTATGTCCCAAGTAATGATACTGTTAATAGTCATTAAGAAACATCTTGGGGAAGGCTAATAGATTTCAATTTCTAAATGTACATTATTCTTCCAGGTAAATTAAGGGATCAAAATATTTTGATAAAAACAAAAACACTGACAAGATAAATTGGCAGGGTTCACCAAGAAAAAAGTAATTCTATTCACTTCTTCATAAATTGATTGACTGACCAACCATACTGAAAAAACTTCAATTAGTACAAAATTTTTGCAAGTGAAACTACTTACCACCATCTCTCTCTCTAACTCTGTGAGTATGCACGCTTTTTGCTTTACTGTGACCTGTGCTGTCACTATATTTGTTTTCAGGACTATCAGATCGTCGCAACATTTTATTTGGTGGTGAAGGATCTGTGGTGTCTCGCATCTTTTCATGTCGGTGATCGCCACTACTGGGGTGACTCTTTGATGAATATTTAAGAGCCTGTAAAAATCATACAAAGAAAAACAGACTTTTAATTTGACTCCTTAATTATAACATGAAATCTGTTTCACTAACTTCCATGACTTCACATCAACAAAACCAGTTTAAGTTAAACATGATTCAATAGCTCAATGTCTCTAAATAGCAATGATTCTAAATATGTGTGTGTACACACACACACACATACATATACATATATCATTCCAGAGAGTATTTTAGAGTTGCTGCTTGAAAAGATCTTGGGGCATAATGCGTTAACAAACCTTTTTTGGAAAGAACGAGGTAGGAAGAAGAATGACCTTATAACATCATAGGAGTTAGAGCCAGGTACTCAAAGATTATATAGAGACAACACTTCATTTTAGAAATGAGGAAAAGTTCAGGATAGTTGAAGTGACCTACAGCTGCCACACAAGTAATAAGGAGCAACACTGGAATATGAACCCAAAGCCCCAGATTATACTATTCAGCAATTTTTTTAAAACTGTTCAATGGTGAGTCTCTCTTGTCTATATTCCCCAAACTATTTGTTCATTTTAGTTGTCAGTACAGTTTTAAGAACTGCTAAAGCATAAGAAATCAACAGCTGAGTACTAGGTCATCCATTTCTGCCCTAAAATTTTACATAGCTATCAAAACAGACAATAATAGATTTCATTTAAAAGAAGCTCTTTCACCACACCTTTATACATGCAAAAACAGAAAATTTGGACAAATGACCTAAAGCCCATTTCTAACTCTGGGACCCTAAGTTATTAAATATTTAATTCTAAAGATAAACTGAAATGCAAGAGTAAGTTTGAGAAAGTATTGCCTTTCTAAGAGAATGCACCAGGTCCTATCACACCAGGAGAGGCCTGACCTGCCTGTCCTCTGACACCTCTCCGGCAAGCACTCCATTGCACTACCTACAAGGGAGCCCAAAGAGATCGTGGCTTGAGGTACAGGAAGCTGGCAGGGGCCAGAAAGGTGACTGCCCAGGGATCAGCTCTTTCCCGAAGCCCCAGTGCCCTCTGACAGCTGTCATGCCCCCAGGGGCTGCCCGGAGCAATCCAGAGAGCTCTCCAGCAGAGCCACTCTCGTGGGGCTCCTCTCGCTTCAGCAGGCGGCTGCACTCGCCCCGATACTGAAAGCACCGAGGCCTCGGGAAGTCGCCGTGCGCCCCGGGCCTCTCAGCCAAAGCGCGAGCCTGGGAGCGGCCCAGGCTCCTGGCGCCCTGGCCCAGCCCAGGGCCGGCCTCAAGGGAAGCCTGGGCCGGCTTTGGCCGGGTTCCGGGGGACTGCTTTGGGGTTCGTTGCCCCGCAGGGCCTGTGCCGCCGGCTGAAGCCTAAGCTCGAGTAGAAGTAACCAGTCCCTCCCTCCTCCCGCCGGCCCCTCCGCCTTCCCCGGCCGTCCCCTCCCCTAGGACTCGGCTGGTACCTGGTAGGGCTGCGAGTCCCCCCTCCGGTCGTGACAGCTGAAAAACAGGAAGACAGACAGCGACATTAGCACCCAGCGAGAGAGAGGAGAAGAGAAAAAATCCACCCCCCCATTCCCCGATCCCCGGCCACCCGAAGCCCGAGACAAGGCGCCCTCAGGCCCGGGCCACCCGCACGGGCGCGGGGCGGCGGCGCCGAGGGGTCCCGGCGGCCCCGCCAGGCCCGCGGCCGCCCCCGCCGCCTCGGCGCAGGCCGGCCCGGATCGGGGTTAACAACAAAAATGGCGGCTGTGCCCGAGCTAGATAAGGAGGAACATCCCCCCTCCCCCCCCCGCCCGCCGCCGCCGCCCCCGGCGCGGCCCGGCGCGGCCCCGGCCCCGGCCCCAGCCCGGCCAGAGACATAGACATAGAGAGAGAGAGGATTTACCCATCACTGAGTCTCTGCTGTTTCCTCGCATACATTACCATCAATGCCCGGCCTGTGTGTGTGTGTCGGGGAGGGGGGGAGAGGGGCCGCGGGAGGCGGGAGGCGGGCGGGCGGGCGGGCGGACGGGCAGCGGCGGCGGCGGCGGCCAGCACCCCCTCAGCGGGTCTCAGCGCCGCTCCGTTACTGGCGCCGGCGCTCTCGGGCCATGTCCCTCCCCCGGCACCGCGCACACGCTCGCTCTCGCACGCTCGCTCGCTCGCTCGCCCGCTCCGTCCGTCTCTCGCTCGCCCGCTCGCTCTCGGCGGGGGCAGCGGCGCCAACTACACCGCGGCAGCGGCGAACCGGGGGGAGGGGGGGAGAAAGAAGACGCGACCGGCTTGGCCCAGCGGAGAGCGACGGCTTCCTCCGCCTTCTCCTCCTCCTGCTCCTCCTCCGCCGCCCCCTCCTCCTCCACCTCCTCTTCCACCACCTCCTCCTCCTCCTCCTCCTCTTCCTCCTCCACCTCCTCCCCCCGCCGTCGCCGTCGCCGCTGCCGCCTCCTCCTCCTCCCGCCGCCGCCGCCGCCGCCGCCGCTGTTAGTGCCGCCGCCGCCGCTGCTACCGCTCCTCCAACTACATCCGGGCAACTCGGACGCCACCGCCTTCGGAAAACATCGGCAGTTTCCGCCGAACCCCTCCTCCCCCTAGCGCTTCCTGCGTCTCCCCTCCCTTCCCCGTTCCCGAACGCAGATCTCGGGACACTTCGGCTTTCTCCGGCCTTCCTCTTCCTCTAAGAACTCACTTTCCTCTTCGCGATCCGTCGGCTTCTTCCGGTTCCGCCGCTCCCTCCTCACGCATACGTTCTGTTTTCTCCGCCTCTCTTCCTTTCTCTCCTCTTCGCCTGCCTCCTTGGTCTGCTCCTGAGGCCCCAGGCTGGGTTCCGCGTGTGCCCGAAGGAAACCTAAGCTGCTGGGGAAATGGTGCGGCCCGAAATTCGGCACCGGCTTCTCGCCGCGGAGGCGGCTGCTCTCGGAGAAGGGGCTGGTGGGTGCCTGGGGTTCGGCGCGGGCTAGCGGGCCGGAGCAGGCCTCTGCTTCGTGGGGGTGGGGGATGCGGGCCTCGGTCAGCCCGAGGACCGGGAGGGCATTTCTGTCCGGGAAAGGGAAGCCCTTTTCTCATCCCCCTTATAGTAGAGAGCCCCACCCCGGCCTCCAGATCTCAGTGAAAAACCTGAGATCAGGGTTGGGTCATCCAAGACTAAGACCAGTCTTTGTGGGCCCGGGGCCGCCATGGTATTAGTGGAGGAAAGCCTAGGCCGGTAAATGGGACGCAGGGATGAAGGGGAAGGCCCGCTGGAGATTGACCTCGGGAGGTGTCGGGCGTCGATTCCCGAATCCCGGTCTCCTTCCCCCGGGGCCTGGGGTCTACCCTGCCGGAGCCGCCTTTCCTCCCCATTCTCTGCTCTTTAGAACTCTGCTTCACTCTCCTCATCTTCTTCCAATCCCTTTGTCTTACTTATTTGCATTCATTTCCCCTCCTTTTTTAGATGTATATTTCCAGAAAAAATAAAATCCAATTTGGAATTGTATGTGAATTGTTCGTAGTGTTAAGATTGTATTTCGAACCCTCAGTACTGAGCTTTTTTTTTCAGAGTAAGGAAGAGGATTTTCTGTGATTTGTTGGGGAGCAGGATTGGTGGGGTTTTTGCCTTTTTCTTTATATCCTTGATGTGGAAAATGTATCTGAAAACTATTTTGTTAAGCAGGTCCGGAGTGGAAGGTTTTGGGGTACTGGAACATACTGTACTGGGAGACGAAATAAAAAAGGGATATTTTGCATGGGGCTTAGCAAAAACCCAGGGAATAATAATGCTAATGTCTGTGTGATTTGTATGGCGGTCTAAGGCTTACCTGACAGCTAGATGCTTTCATAATCCTCACTTCATAGTTGGAAAAACTGAGGCAATTAAATTTAGTGTCTGAGATGGATTTGAACTCGGGTTCTCACTCCAGGTCCCATGCCCTGTCCAGTGATTCACCTAGCTGCATAGAGACCAATTGAAAACTCACTACCATATTTTGCTTTTCTTAAGAGTTGCATATCTTAGCTTCTTACAAGCTATTATTTTTTAGTTAATTGCATTTAGTCTTTGTATTTCGGACCTTTTTCTACTTTATCCAATCCAATTAGGCCAAGAAAATCAATCAGCAAGAATTTATTGGACAACTACTATGAAAAAGTTCTCTGCTCTTACGGAGCTTACAAAGGATGTTCTTAGACTGAAATCCAGAATATCTGAGTTCCATTTTAGCTTCTGACACTTATTTGCTGCATGACCATAGGCTGATCATTAACTTCTGACCCTCAGTTAGTAGTTCCCTCATCTGTAAAATGAGAATAACCATTGAACTCACCACAGAATGTTTTGCCTAAAATGTAAGGTATTATATAATACAGTGTTATACAAGATATCATGTAATAGTTGTGATTTTATTAATAATGAATTATACAATACGTAAGGTATCACATAAATGTCAGTAATTTCCACAAAATAGTCCTTATAAATTATAGGAATCTGTTGTCCATAATAGCTATGGATAGTTTCTCACTTTTAAAAAGTACAATGGTTATTTTTCTCCAAAAGAAAATACTTAGCTTTTACTTAGGTCAACTTTTGAAATGGAATGGAAAAACATTTAAGTACTAATTCCTATACTAAACACTAATAGCTAACATTTATACTGTGCCTACAATGTGCTAGGCACTTTGCAAATATTTCGTTTCATTCTCACAACAATCATCCCCATTTTACAGATGAGAACATTGAAATAAACAGGTTAAAGTGTCTTGCCCAGAGTCCCACAGTTGATGTCTGAAACCAGATTTGCATTTCAATTTGCTAACTGTCCAGTTCTTTACCACTGGGTTCATTCTATTAGGGGAGACAATGTGTATAAGAAGGAGCAGATTCATGGCAGTTCCAAAGTCTAGGGGATTCTTATCTAGCAGACAAAACCGCAGGGCAGAAGATCCTGGGAAGGAGCAGCAGCTTTGTAGCAAATCAGCCTTGGTTTGCAAAAAAAAAAAAAAAGATGGGGGGGGGGATACTCTAGAAGGACAATTTAAGATCCCATAATGGAAAAAGTATTGAATTTAAGGGCAGGAAATCTTGGGTTGACACTTAGTCTAGCACTTATTGTGTGACCCAAAGGTACATAATTTACGCTTCTCTGAATTTTTTTTATTTATAAAATAAAGAGTATACCTTTTCATGGATCAGTCGAAGATTGAGCAATCCATACCCATCTTCATTTATCCCTCCCATTCCTCCCCCCATTAACACAGGTGACTTAGCTGTTCCATTTTTCTGGGAAGATTGAGGCCATCTGAGGTAAGCTCCCTCAGCTGCCTCCTTGCATTTCTCAAAATTTCTTTTTTTCCTCCACTCTGATCACAGACAAGATATTGTCACTAAGACTAATCCTCTTTATTGTAAATGCCATTTTCTTGAGCTACTTCCAGGATCTTGCTCCGCAAAGTATCTCATTTAGTTCTTCCTCTTCTTTTTTTGAGACTGAACCTAAAACCCAATGACCATATTCATTAATATTTTAGAGCGACAGTAACAGCAAAAGCTTGTCCATGAATCTGCAAGTCAACTTTAAGAGTTACTCTTTGAATCCTGGTATGCAGTGGGGTGGAGAAGCAAGTACTTCAGTAATCTCTCCCACATCACAGTTGGGGGGGGAAGGGGGAACCCTTGTAACAAAAACTCATAGTTTAGTAAAATCACCAAATTGGCCATGTCCAAAAATGGCCTTTTCTCCATCTTGAGTCTACCTATTGGAAAATGGATAGCATGCTCCATCATGGTCCTCTGATTTGTGTTTGGTCATTGGATTGAACAGAGTTAAAAGTTGTTTGATGTTAAATTTTTTTTTCTGGTTTTCTTTATTTTTATCCCCCCTTCAGATATGTTTGGATCTCCCCAGTGCAAAAAGAAATAAACTAAAAAGCACTCTTTCTTTTCTTTTCCTTTGGATACTATTCCATCCTCCTATCTTTCCCTTTCTAAACTTCTTGCAAAAATTTTCTGCTAATTGATGCCTCCAATTCCTCACCCTGCTCCTTTGTAATCTGGTTTCTAACCCCACTCCCTTAATAAAGTTGAGTTCTCTAAAGTTTCCTGTGACTTGCTAATCACTTAATTCAATGGTCTTTTTTCCATCATCAGATCTTTTATGTTGCTATCACTTTTGAAATTCACTCATTAGGCACATCTGATATATCTTGCTCTAAGTCTAGAGACTATAAATTTAAAACAAAACAGTCTCTGCCACAGCCGAATTTACCTTCTAGGATCCCTGGGCTGTGATTGATGGGCTTTTCTTAATTTTGCCAGAATCCAGGTCTTCTGAGGTCTGACCTACCTTGTGTAGTTCCACCCACTGCGTGACTCAGTTCAGATATTCTGTCAGCACCTTCCCCTCACCGTGTCAGCAATTATCTTTCTACATAGATCTACCCCACTTTTCTGACTTGGCTATTTCTGTCCTTAGAACCCACCTGGATTCCATGTTTGAAACCTTGGTGTTCTTCATGTTCTCCACTTCCCACCATTCAGGCACTCAAGAAAGTCCTACTGGTGCCAGCTCTGCAGTGTCTCTTGTCTCTACTTGGTCCTCTCCATTTCCACTGCCTCTGCTCTGATTAAGTATCATTTTTTGCAAGTAAAAATAAAAGATCTTGTTTGAAATCACTGTATTTTTCACATTTCACCCATCTACCTGCCCCAGAGTTGCCTCTGCTTTTGCTCAGGTTAAATCTTCAAAATCTCCCTGTTTTTACTCTTCCACCAAAAAATCCCCTTGTGGATCTCATAGCGCTTGATTTTTTAACTGTCTGACAAACTATGTACTCTCAAATTTAATAGGTGGTTTATGTCATTATACTAATTTTTCATGATTATGATTGCAAAAGCTGTATCTTAAGTAACCCTACTCTACATCCCGTCCAGATCTCCTTAACCATCTGGCCATCCTCACATCCCTTATCCCACTTTTCCCTGAAGGAGCAAATTAACTCATTTTTGCAGTCTGCCTATTCTGAGCTCAGACCTTTCTGCCTTGACAAGATTTCATCTTCTGACTCTAGTATCCATTCAGGGATGCCTCCTATATATGTGTTTATCCATCTATCCAAATGTGAGCTTGAGGGCAGGAACTCTCTTACTTAGAGGACACTAGTTCTCACAACAGTGGATAGGGTGAGTCCTGGATGAACCTGGGCAACTTCTGCCTCAGTTTCCTCTCTCCAATGAGGAGAATAATAACATCCTTCTCCCTGGAAAAAGCCATAAACACTGATTTGTTTTTGGAAAATTTGCTGAATATTTGCAGGTTTCTCTTGAAAAACTGTTTTTCTCTTATTTTTAAAGAGCATTCCTTTTGAAAGTAAAAAAAAATGAACTAATGTGAGTAGAAAGCAACTTAAAAAGCAACTAGGTGATTGATTAATTTGTGTATGTTGCCCTTTCAGAATTAACTATTTTAAAACAATAATAAACTATTTAGTACATGTCTTATAGCTTATGTTCTAACAGCAACATTCTACCTAAGCTTCACACATGTGCAAGACAAAAATATACCTCCTGACAGCTCATTTATCTGCGCAGTTAAAGGTAACAGGATACACTTAAGGCAGTATTGTCAAGTTCATTACTTTTTTCTTATTTCCCTCTTCAGAAGCTTCCTCTTATCATCCTTCTGCTACCTCCTAAATTATTTTTGACTTATATTTGACTATCTTGTACTTATTGGTATTTATTCTCCTTATTTTGTTTATGTGTACTTGTCTCTAGATTAGAGTATGAACCCTTTTGAAAATAGAAATTATTTCATTTTTTGTATATATACATAGGCAGTAAATGCTAACTGATTTTGAGAAAAGATTTTAAATCATTTGTATCTATTGATTTAGAGATTCTACTGTAAAGTGAATGAGTTTTAGTCTGCCTGTTACCTTATTCAGGTATTTCCATTTTAAGCCATTTGGATGAAACTATTTCCTCATTGTTAATAGCATTTCAGGGCTATAGGAAGTAAGATTGAAAGAGATTTGAGGAAAAAGATTCCTGGTGTCAACACAATTTCTAGTTATGAACTGGGCTCAGCAGGTAGTCCTGATTTTATCCTTTTATAAGTGGGACATACATTGGAGTGAGAGTGGGGAGAAGGAGTAAGGAGACTATCGGAAAGGAGAGAATGGATCTGGAAAAAAATCCATTCTTACCACCACCTGAGGGGCCCTCTGCTCCTTAAAGGAAACTGGGCCAAGGACTAGTCTGACTGCAATTTGCTAGAAGGCTGTTTCATAGAGTTTCAGGAAGTGGAGGAAAATTGGTTTCATTATCACTGATTTTTTTCCAGGTCCTAGAACTATGTCTACCCTACCATAAGTTTACTTCCAGTCATTCAGTTAAAAAAAATATTTCATTCCTAAACACAGTAATGACCATAATACTTCCCCTCCCAGCTATTTGCCCCCAAAATAACCAAATCAATATTCTAATATATTTCATATCATTATATATGCCCTCTCTTCTGTCATGCTAAAACACATCTATTCTCTTAATCTCTGCTATAGAAATGAAGTTTGTGACAACCAAGTAGGCTTCATTTTATTAATAATATTTTTATTAATTACATGGCATAGTGCATAGAGTGCTAAGTGTGGACTCAGGAAGACCCAAGTTCAAATTCAGTTTGAGGTACTAGCTGTCACTTAACTCTTGTTTGCCTCATTTTACTCATTTGTAAAATGAGCTAAATAAGAAACTGGCAGACCATTCCAGTATCTTTGCCAAGAAAACCTCAAAAGAGATAACAAGAGTTGGGTACAACTGAAAAACATCAAAATACACACACCAAAACAACTTAATGTGAAGAAGGTTCCATGTTTAATGATCATGTCTCTTTAAGTTTTGTTTTTGTAAGTAATCAGGCTTTTCTTTTTACTAGTTCAATTAAAAATCATACTATCTATTAAACTCGCCTCTCTAGGAACTTAAATTCTGTACAGTTACTAGAAAAAGCCAAAAACAAAAGAGAATGTTAGGTAGTGATTGAATTAATTGAGAATGTTTTGAAAGTATGAGGACCAGTGTTGGTTTGCACCATCCCTGAGAGTCACCACTTAAGTTTCTTGGGTATAGTGTGTCCCAAAATTTTTAAGGTTCAACTTTTTCACACTTTCAAATAAGACTGTTAGGATGCACCATGGAGTAAAAATTTCAAGTAGGGAGCTGACAAGAGGCTATATCTTTTTAATGTTAAAATTTTATTTTTTCTTAATTACATGTAAAGAAAAATTTTAAACAATTTTTTTTAGAGTTTGAGCTCCACATTTTCCCCTCTTCCTTCCAGAAGACAAGCAATTTTATATAGATAATACATGTGTAGTCATGCAAAACATTTTCATGTTAGTAATGTTGTTGAAAAAATAAGTTTTTAAAAAGTATGCTTCAGTCTTCATTGATTTTATCAGTTCTTTCTCTGGAAGGGGAGAGTGCTTTTCCTCATTAAGTCCTTTGGAATTGTCTAAGAGCTAAGTCATTAATAGTTGATCATCATAAAATGTTGCTGTTATTCTTGTCCAAAGTCACACAAATAAAAAGGGACAATATCACAATTCAAACCATATCTTTGATTCCAAATTCAGTGCTTTTTCCCCTACTACACTATGCAAGTTTCATTAAGCAGTGTTTTTTTGTTTGTTTTTTGACTAAAGCAACTCCCCATAGGCAATTTATTAAGATTAAATAGGATGTGATCAAGTTTCATAGTGCTAATAAAAACATGTTCCTGTCCTCAAAAAATTTGTATATGTATTGTTTAGAGAGCTTTTTTTAAAAAAGTTATTAATGCCTCAAAAAAAAATGCTGTGACTGTATTCAGTGTTCTGTTTCTCCTGTTCTCATTTCATTTTGCATCAAATTAAATTTCTTAAGTTTTTCTTAAAATACACTGGAAAGACCTACATGAATGATTCAAAATGAAGTAAGCAGAATCAGGCAACATTGTACAATGATTAATTATGATTGACTTCGTGCTTCTTAGTAATAGAGTGATCCAAGACAGTTCCAAAGGACTTAAGTGTTATCCACAGCCAGTGCATAAACTGATCGAATCTGAATGCGGATTGAAGCACAATATTTTTACTTTTTTTTGGTATTTTTTTTCCTTTTGATGTGTTTCTTTTTACAATATGACTAATATGGAATTATATTTTATATGATTACATGATATATAACCTATATGAAATTGCTTGCCATCTTAGATGGCCAGTTAATATCCTTTGGCCATTTGTGATGAGGCCATTCTCCCCAGACCAGCCTAATTGATTTTTAAGAGATTCACCAGGAATGGCAAGTAATGAATTTTATTTTGTGAATGTGCATTATTTTTCCATTTGATAAAACTTGCAAAGACTGATAGGAATTATGTTTGTTGTTAATGGAGGTAGCGTCCATGATCAAAAAAATTTGGAAATAGATTTTATAGTATAGACTTGACATACAATACTTTTTTAATCAGATGTGAAATTATAGGACCACTTAGCCATTTTTTGGGTGATCTTGAATTTTTCTTTTGGGGCTGAGTACATGAAAGCAAAATGGAGAAAGTGAAAGTGATCTTACACCCCTAACTTTTACTTGTAAGGAATGTACCAAGCTGTACTTTTGGTGCTAACCAACTTGGAGGTTTGATTCAACTTCTGAGCATGATATGCTTGCAGAGGGCAGCATGGGGGATCTGCCTAGGCCTTTTAGGCTAACAAGTGTGGGGACTCTGAGTTTTATCTGAGTCAGGTGAGGACAAGGGCAATTGCCTCTTTATGTAGCCCAAACTAGCCCAAATGTAGGTTGCTTTCATTTATCCTGTTCTGTACCAGTTAGTTTGCTCATGTTTAGCCCTAGAGGAGACTCCCTTTATCATTCATTAGCTCAAAGTTTTTCACCTTGGTCTCCAGTTCACCTTCCCCCTTTACCCCTTAGTTTTTCTTATGGCTCACATGGAAAACTCCAAAAAAAGGTTCCCAGTATACAATATCAAAAGCTAATGGGAGAGGTGTCTTCAGCACAAGAAAGACACGGGAAATAGCCTGAGAAAATATGCAAAGATTTAATGTCTTGGTCCGAAGACCTCTGGGAAGTAAGGTGCAAAAGAGGAGGAGGCTGGGAGCTAAGCTATGAAGGGCTTTGAAAACTAGATAGGATTTTGTCTTTGGTCCTGCAGAAATAAGAAGCCACTAAAGAATGAAAAAGGGGAAGGGCCCTAACATGGTCCTCCCTTCGAAGAGAGTCAGTAACCCACAAATGGGGTCCTGAGTTGCTCATGGGCCAGTCTTAAGTAAGGCAGAGTGCACAGTTGTGGACCTCACTCTCCTCAAGTCAACCAGTGTCAGGACAAACACTGACAATTGGCAGTCGGTGACACAAAGTCTGCTGTATCTGGGACAGAATCTCTCAAACTCACCAGCAGATTGGGGCTTGTTGGTTAGCCCTCAATCGTCAGCCCATCTGCTGCTGCACTTGGCAGCCTTTGGAGCCACAGGTGAGAGTTGGGTGAAGGGTGATTCCCAAAAGAGTGAGCAACCCTGAAAGGTCTCTCGGCAAGCCGGGGACTGATCCTCCTCCAGCTCCAGGGAAGAGCCTGGAGGCTGGTAGACTGGCCAGAGGGTTTTTTCAGTAGTCAAGGCACAAGCAGGCAAGGGCCTGCATTAAAGTGGCAACAGTATCAGAGGGATGGTGCAAAGTTGGAATCAATAGTCGGATGTGGGACAGGCAGGGAGGGGTTGTGGGGTTGAGAGAGGTGAGGAATCCTGAATGGCTCCTAGGCCCAAAGCCTGTTTGAGATGTTGGAAAGGCTAGAGGTCAGGGAGAGATTGGGACAGGAGAAGGAGGTTCTGAAATCCTCAGTATAGTGGTGGTGACTGGCTCCATTGGCAGTCGGTGACGCAAAGTCTGCTGTATCTGGGACAGAATCTCTCAAACTCACCAGCAGATTGGGGCTTGTTGGTTAGCCCTCAATCGTCAGCCCATCTGCTGCTGCACTTGGCAGCCTTTGGAGCCACAGGTGAGAGTTGGGTGAAGGGTGATTCCCAAAAGAGTGAGCAACCCTGAAAGGTCTCTTGGCAAGCCGGGGACTGATCCTCCGGATGGAAGGCCGAGGCTTCAAAGGGCATGACTAGTGAGTTCAGGAGAGGACACTATAGAGTTGAATTGGTTCTAGAGGTCAAGATGAGAAAAAGAAATGGCCTGGGAGAGAATTGAGGGATCTAGTGATGTGAGATCATAATATAGATGAAGAGTAGAGATTTGTTTTGTTTTGTTTTTTTAAAAGAGGGAATAGTGAAAAACCAGTAGATAAGGGGATTTCAGAACTCTCAGATAGGATAAATTTGTTAGTTATTGCAAGATCAAGACATCTTTGTGTGTGGCTGAGTTGGGATGGTGGAGTAGTTCATGATTGTAAATAGATTGAGATTGAGGAACTGAGTGTCTAGGTAGGGGTCCTCAAACTTTTTAAATAGGGGGCCAGTTCACTGTCCCTCAGACTGTTGGAGGGCAGGACTATAATAAAAACAGAAACTTTGTTTTGTGGGCCTTTAAATAAAGAAACTTCATAGCCCTGGGGGAGGGGGATAAATGTCTTCAGCTGCTGCATCTGGCCCATGGGCCATAGTTTGAGGCTGGGGTGTTTGAAGGAGAGTCACCCTTTACAAAAGACACAGTCTGGTACTCGTGGTGGCCCTAAGATCTTAAATTAAGTCTCCCTACTACCCTTGGCTGCAGGGTATGTCTACTCACAGGTCTCAACTTTCTTTATAGAAACTTTTACCTGCTCAGTTTCTGACCTAGGCTAGTTTGCCTCTTCATAGGCAGCTCTGGGCACCATTCCTGGATTTTGTCACATTGTACAGACGTCCTGTTGGCTTTTAGCTCTGCTGCAACTCAGAACTCCTACACACAAATAACCCAACAGGCCTGGCACTGCAGTGGCAAGGGATCACAAGCGTGCACCACCATATCTGCCGACCCATTACTAGAAGGCTAGAGCAGGAAATACACAGGCTTTGACAGGTCCTACTAAGGTCGAAGGACTTCTTTCAAATGTGGCTAAAAAGGATAAAGAATGAAAAAAAAAATGGAGAAAAAAATTTTGAGAGATGAGAGTGCTGTATCATCAAGCATCAAGAAGCAGGCTGGGAAGAATGTACAAACAAACAAACAAAAAAAAAAAAAACATAATGAGCATTTTTTGTTGGCAGTGATGCTCAAGGTACAAATTCAGAAAAAGGACTCCCAAAACATATACAGGCAATGCCACAGGGCCCATAGCTTGGGTACAGATTCACCCAGAATTCCTAGAAGAGATAAAGCAAAAGATTTGGGGAGTTTTTGAAGCTTTTAAATGTTTTTATACGGCAATGAAAGTGTTTGGGGCGAGGGTGGGGGAGATAGAAATTGGCATAATGGCACCAGAGGTATAAAACTTCGCCCAAGCAACAAACTTTCTGAAAATTTAAATCAAATAAAAACCAGTGACTTCATTGGACAGTAAGAAATTTTTTTTTAAGTCCAAAGATTGAAAAATGGGAGAAAATGTAAGATACTTCCTAACAACAACTGACCTGGAAAACAGATCAAAGAGAAGAAAAGAGATTAGACGCTATAACCCAAAGGAGAGCCTCAACATCCTATTTCAAGTTCAAAGAAAGCTGCTCCAATCTTAGAACAGGAGGCAAAGCAGATATAGGGGGAAAAAATCCACCAGTTACCTCCTGACAGAAGGCTTAAAATGAAAGCTCCCAGTAAAATCATAAGCAAAATCAAGAAAAAATACTGCAAGGCAGCAAAATTAAAGTACCCAACTGTGTATGTGTGTTTTTGTATATTCTTTCTTCTTTTGATCAGTTCTGATAAGAATGTATCAGTTATTAAGTATCAGTTGCTTCCTTCAACTTTTCCATGTTTGTATAGATGTCTGCTTATGGACTTTTACTATGTATGATACTTGTGCCTAATTTTCCTTTTCTTTTCCTACCAATGTATTTTTTCCCCCTTCTCTTTCCATTCTTTTCTTAAGGTCATCAAGACATAACATAACCATTCCAAGATCTTATTTAATTGGACTCCCTTTGTGAATCTCTCCATTTGTGTTTATTTTTTTTTTCTTTTTGCTGAGGCAATTGAGATTAAGTGACTTGCCCAGGGTCACATAGTTAGGAAGTGTCAAGTGTCTGAGCCCAAATTTGAATTCAGGTCCTCCAGACTTCAGGACTGGTGCCCCCCTTGTATTTACTTTTTAAAACTTTTCTTCACATCTGCATTTAAACTTCAAAATTTCTCTGTAGCTTTAGTCTTTTCAACAAGAGTGCTTGGACATCCTCTATTTCATTAAAAATCTTTTTTTTTTTTTTTTACCCTGATCTCATTCTCATCAGAATTGATCAAAAGAAGGAAGAACATACAAAAAATGCACACACACACAAACACACACACAGAGTTGGGTGCTAAAACCCATTTTACTCATGAGGAAAATAGGAGGAAAGAGGGAAGGACGTGTAAATTAAGGGAGTGGGAACAAACTAACAACATACAAAAATATAGGTCTTTTTGAGGTGACAAACAAAAATAGTAAAGGATACTCATATATTGGGGAAAAGTTGAACAACTTATGGCATATAAATGTAATAGAATACTATTGTAATGAACTCTTATCAGCATAAGACTAACCCAGAGAATTAATGATGAAACATGATATTCCTGACAGAAGTGAAAATCTTAGACTGCAAAATGAGAAATTGTTTTTTTGGACATGGCTAATGAGATTGTTTTGCTTGACTATGCATGTTTGTAATGGGCTTTGTTTTTCTCATGTTCTTAATTGAAGAGGGAGGAAGATTAGAAGATAGATCTTGGCTAACTAGAACAAACAATATTTTTTAAAAATAATTTCTGATGCAAAGTAAAATGAGCAGAACCAGAATGATAGTGTACACAGGAACAGCAATGCTGTATGATGATCAATTTTGAGGGACTTAGCTATTCTCATCAATATAATGATCCAAGATGGTTTCAAAAGATTCATGATGAAAATGCTGTCCACCCCAGAGAAAGAATTGATGGAGTCTGAATGCAGATCAAAGCATGTTTTTCATTTTCTGTATTTTTTGTGCTTTTTTTTTTTCCCCTTTGGATCTGTGTCTTCATCATGACAATATGGTAATATGATTTTCATGAATGGATATATTTATATATAACCCTTATCAAATTGCTTACTGTCTCAGATGAGGGGAGGGGAGGAGACGAAGACTGAGAGAAAATTTGGAACTTAAAATAAAAATGAATGTTAAAAATTCTTTTATGTATTTGGGAAAAGATAAATTATTATTTAACAAAATAATTTCTCGGTTCACAGTAGTGAATGACTGTGGTAATTTGGTGTTCATAAATGCAGAGATCCAAGTTTTTCAGACAAAACCTCACTGTTTGACCAAAATTTCTGGGAAAATTGCAAAGCAATTTGGTAGAAACAAGGTATAGACCAATATCTTAGAACATATATCAAGATACGATCAACATGGGTACATGATTTAGACATAATTGGCAATACCATAAGCAAATTAGGGAAGCATGGAATATCTTATCTGATACATTTACAGAAAAGAGAATCATTAATGACAAAAAGAGATAGCATTACAGGAAGTAAAATGAATAATTTTGATTACATTAAATCAAAGGTTTTATACAAATAAATACAATGCAGCCAAGACTATAAGAAAAGCATCAAAGTGGGAGAGAGGGAAATTTTACATCAAGTTTCTCTGATAATGGTCTCATTTCTCAATATACAAAGAACTGAGTCACATTTATAAGAATCTGAGTCATTCCTCAATTGATAAAAAGAATATAGACAAGCAGTTTTCAGGAAAAGAAATCAAAGCTATCTGTAGTTATGTGAAAAAATGTTCTAAATCACTATTGATTATAATTCTAAGATACCATCTCTTATCAGATTGGCTAATATAACAAGAAAAATATGACAAATGTCCTTGAGGATATGAAAAAGATTGGAATACTAACCAACCACTGTTGGTGGACTTGTGAACCGATTCAACCATTCTGGAAAGGAATTTGGAACTATTCTCACAATTCTATGAAACTGTTTTCCCTTTAACCCAGCAATAACACTACTAGGGCTCTACCCCAGAGAAAATGAAGAAAAGGAAAAGGACCTATATGTACAAAAATATTTGTAGCAGTTCTTTTTATAGTGGCAAGGAATTGGAAATTGAGGGAATGCCCATCACTTGGGGAATGACTAAATAAACAAGTAATGATGTATATGATTGTGATGGAATATGCTATTTTCTGTCTACCATTATTTTTTTGTCTTTTTTAAAATAATAGCTTTTTATTTTCAACATATATGCAAAGATAGTTTTCAATATTCACCCTTGAAAAACCATGTTCCAAATTTTACTCCCTCCTTTCCCCCACTACCTCTTCTAGACAGCAAGTGATCCAATATATGTTAAACACATGCAATTCTTCTATACATTTCCACAATTATACACTGCACAAGAAAAATAGATCAAAATGAGAAAAAAGTAAACAATAACAAAAACAAAGGTGAAAATCCTATGTTATGATCCACATTCATTTCCCACAGTCCATTCTCTGGGTGCAGATGACTGTCTCAAATACAAGATGATTGGAACTGATCTGGATCATCTCATTGTTTAAAACAGCCATGTCCATCAGAACTGATCATTGTATAATCTCGCTGTTGCCATGTATAGTGTTCTCTTTGTTCTACTCCACTTAACTTCAGTTCATGTAAGTCTCTCCAGGCCTTTCTGAAGTCATGATGGGATATTATTATGCTATAAGAAATGATGAGCAACATATTTTCATAAAAAAAATTGGAAAGATTTCTATGAACTAATGCAAAGTAAAGTGAGTAGAACCAGTACACTGTATACAGTAACAGGAATATTGTATAATGATCAACTGTGAATGGCTTAGCTTTTCTCAGCAATACAATGATCCAAGACAATTCCAAAAATCTTATGGGGAAAAATGCTATTTGCCTCTAGAGAAAGAATTGATGGAGCCTGAATATAGACCAAAACATACTTTTTAATTTTTCTTTTTCTTTTTTTTTTTTGGTTTGGTTTGTATTTTCTTTTGCAACATGGCTGACACAAAAATATTTTACATGACTACACATGTATAATCTAAAATTACTTGCTTTCTCAAGGAGAAAAAGTAAGAGGTCAAGAAGGAGAGAATTTGAAACTCAATTTTAAAATGTTAAAAATTGTTTTTACATGTAGTTGGGGAAAAAACAAATTTAAGGAAAAAAAAGTAACTTTTCCCTGAAACAAAGATTTATCTTTTTAATTGTAATCATCTACCAGTGTTGGATAGCTGCAAGACATGTAATATTAATTTCTGAAGAATTAAGAAGAAAAAAATCATCATTAATCAAAAGGGCAATGGAGAAGCAAATAATGGAGGCAGGCAAACTGCAATCCAAAAAATTATGAACTATCAGTACAAATAATAAATTATAACTGGGATAAAGCATGTCATCAAAAAAATACATGGTTAAAAAAGATGATGAGCTGATTATTTGTTGAGTAGGAGACATAATTGGTGGACAGTCCATGACCTCCAGTGGTATATTCACAACATCAAAAGAAAGGAAGGAAGGCCCCAGCTCAGGAGGTGGTGCCCCGGTGAAGAATTTATAGGAAAATATGAACGAAAGGAGCCATAAGCAAACTAGGCACAGGTAGGTCACACTCTGAATTCTTGGAGGGAACATCTGTTTTCATAGTATCATAAATCCACTTCATTATTTGGAAGTATATATCATATACTTAAAAGGTAAATACCTTGAGAAAAATGACTTATTTTCTCCTGTTATTCCTCATAGCCAAGATTATGCTGGTAACTATTTACCACCCAGCTCAGTGAGTGAGAGGAGATGAGAGGAATATACCAGAACACACTTTTAAGTTTAATCTAAATTTTCTCCATCACTTTCTTAAGTCTAGACAATTAACAATAAAATCAAGCCCTAATTTATAGTTGTCAATATCTGTTATAAATGTTTATACCGAAAATTTAACTACAAGCTCTCTCAAGATAATTTGAACTGGCTCCAACATCACTCCTGCTAAATTCTTTGTCTTTAACTGCACAGTCAGCAGTTAATAAAGAATAATTTGAATTCAATAAAATAAACATTTTTCAAATATTTTCTATAGTTATCCATCTTCAAATTGGATGAAATGGCTATATTAGTCCTTAGATGGGGATGGTTCTTTCAACAAATATTATATTCTATGTACAATGGAAAAACTTCAAAAACTTTGGAGAAAATATATGAGGAATAGTTTAAACGTGTAGTGCAATTAAAGGGCTAAGAATCTGTTAACTTTGAAAACTTGAACTTTGAAAACTTCCAGATGTTAGGAAAAGTATTTATAGAGGAAAACAATATAGTAGACCCCCATCCTCCCACATGCTGTTTTCCATGTCTAGTGTCAGCTACTTCTAAACATTTTAGACAACACTGACAAAGCAAGAGCTTTGTTCTTAGATTGCACAAGGCAGTGACAGCTTCATTTTGTACTGAGCCAATGAATTAAAAGAACTGTTTACTCTCATCACTTGGCCAGGCAATTAGGACAAACTGAATTCCTCAGGTACAAGTGTAAGAGGTATAGATAAAAGCCAAACTTTCAGCTTTATGATACTGTGGTTTTTTTTAATTCCTTTTTTGTTTCCTTTATGATCTTGCTTTAGTTCATTGCTGCAGATGAAGCCCTATTTAGGATACTATTCTTTTAAAATGCTACATCTTTCCCTATAAACTTTGTATAGAAAAAACTCCATCTGCATCCAGAGAGCTATGGAGAGTGAAAGTAAATCAGCAAATGCCATATTCATTTTTTTCTTTTTCTTTTTTTTTTCCTCTCGTGATTTTTCCCTTTGTTCTGATTTTTCTCTTCCAACATGATTCATTAAAAAATGTTTTTAAAAAATTAAAGCACGTGTATGATCAGAAATACATACATATATATTATATATATATATATATATATATATATATACACACACACACATTTAATGCTACATATTTAGACATCTGTGTGGCATGGGGCATTGGTGAGAAGTCTGCCTGTACATGGAGTCAAAAAGACCTGGATTTTTCCTTTGACATTTATTAGCTAGATGATTAATGATAAATTTTTTAGCCTCCCTGAGCCTCCGGCTCCTCATTTGTAAGATGGGGGTAATATCTATAGTTCCAACCTTATCCACTGGTAGTTAGCTTGAATGAGGTGATATATGTAAAATACTTTATACCTTAAAAATCCTTTGCAAATGCCAGTTGTTAAATACTTATCAAAATATTATTTACTCTGCTGTTATTAGGTTTGCATAAATACAATTGAATAAAATGTGAATATACAGAAATTCTACATATAACCATGTTTAATACTTATTTTTAAACCTGTTAGAAAAAAAAAAAATTTGTCCACCTGTTATAGAGCTCCAGGTCTAAAACACTGTTTCTCAAAGTATATTTTCTGATTTATGCAGTTCTGGGAAACAGTCCAAGGAGCAACTCTGGGGGGAAAAAAAAAGTGTCATGGCAGACAAGTAGAACAAACCCCTCCATCCACCTTGTTGTCTGGGTGGCCCTCTACACCTGCTGAGAGCTGCTGCAGTCAGAGTTGCAGCCTTATCTCGGGGTGCACATACTATAGCATCCAGTGCCTGGAAACTCCCTCCCTCCATAGCACATAGGCCTATTTTTCTCAAAAGGGCTGCAGGGTGCAGTTAAACTAAACTTTTTAGCTTGGAGCTTTTAATACCTTCCTGAGAGCAATGGTGCCCTCCACCTCCAGTTGGGAGCTTCTGCTTTAGGCACACCGTTTTGCCTTTGCCACCACAGCCTAAAATCTCAAGAGTAAGAAGGAAGAGGAACTTTTCATTTCCACCTTCTTTAGGGACTATTTGCAGCCTCCTATTTGTGGGACTATGTTTGGAGGTGAAATTGAAAGACATAGGAGCCATTGTGGGAACTAACACTTTTTTTAAAAAATTTTAAAAGTTTGATACATTTTCACATTACTCTCCCATTCCTTGAGAGATCTCGTGATAGAGAAAAACAATTGAGCAAAATTAACTATAAGACATCATCTAACATCCCACATTTGTAATAGCGACCTCCAATTCTTTTTTTTTAATGAATCCATTTTTTCTCTTTCCAATCTCCCTAAACCATTGAGAAAATGAGAATATAAAAAAAAATATTCCTTGTAATAAATATGTACAGCTGAGCAAGATGTACCTCACAAATTATAACATATATAGAATATGTACATATGTATGTGTGCATATATATTACATTTATGTATTATAATCACATATTCTGTTGCATTGATATTTTATATTTATATGTTTTATTCAATACCCTTAATCGATATCCCTAATCTATCTCTCTGACAAAATATAGATAAGTAGTTAGAATATTTTATCTTTAATCCTCTGGATTCATGGATAGTATTGGTGGTATTGACGTGATGGTCATCGTTCTTACAGCTTTTAAAGTTTTTGTCCTTGCAGCATTTCGATTAATTAAGTTGTTCTGGTTCTGCTTATTTCATTTATCAGTTTATAAAAGTCTTTAAAACATAATTTTATGATATTATAGTATAAATTGTTCTGATTCAACATGCTTCACTTTGCCTTGCTATCTTTATTGTATGTCTTAGAAATAATCCCATTTCCTTATTTCTTATAGAACAATAGTATTCCATCATATTAACATGCCATAACTTTCAGACATTTGTCCATTGATGGACCTCCCTTTAGCTTCCCACTTTTCCCTACCACAAAGAGTTGCTATAAAAGTTTTTGTATGTCTAGGACTTCCTCCTCTTTCTTGATGCCTTTGGATTATAATCCTAGCAGAGTTAGAACTAGGTCAAGAGCACATACTGTTTTGCGACTTTTTTTGTATAATTCCAGTTTGCTTTCCAGGATTGTTGTACCCATTCACAAATGAAACAACTTAATCTATTTTCTTATAGCCCCTCCAGCATTTATAATTTTCCTTTTTTATCATCTTTGTCAATCTGATGGATGTGAGGTACAATCTCAGAATTGTTTTTCTTTAATTTCATTTCTCTAGTTAGTAATGTTTTGACATTTATTCATATGACTAAATAGCCTTGGTCTTTTCCCTTGAGAACTGTCTGTTCATATCTTTTGACTATGAATAGGGAATAGTTGATCTTATAAATGTGAATATTTCTTTATTTTGAAAATGATATTTTTAGCACAGAAACTTGATGCAATGATCTTTTCTGAGATAATTGCTTCCTTTTTAATTATATCTTAATTTGTGTAGAAACTTTTTAGTATTCCTGTAATTAAATTATCCATTTTATTTTCTGTGGTCCCTATATTCCTTATTGGGTTATAGATTTTTCTTTTATCCTTTAGATGTGATAGGTAATTTTTTTCCATGTTTCTCTAATGTGTTTGTGATTTAATTTTTCATATATAAACTCATGTATCAATTTAAATCTTATCTTGGTGTAAGTTGTTAACTTTTGCTTAAAATCTAATTTCTCCCATACTACTGTCCAATTTTCCCAGACATTTTTGTCAAATATTGAGTCCTTATCTTGATAACTGGAGTCTGTCTTTATCAAATATGCTTCTGCATGTTGTATACCTAATCTTTTTGCCAGTTTGATCTATTTTTTTTAACTAGTATTAAATTATTTTTAAAATCACTGCTTTGTAGTTATTGCTAAATGCTTTTCATTCACATTTCTTTTCATTATTTCCCATGAGACTCAAATTTTTTTGACTCCATAAGAATTCTTTTTTAGATTTATAAAGTAAATTTGGGTTGTTTGATTAGTAAGTTATGAAATAAATAAACATAAGTTGTTTTATCATTTTTATTATATTGATTCATTCTTTCTATGAACAATTAACATTTTTCCAATTATTTACTATTCTATTTCTGTAAGTAGTTTATATGTGTTATTTACATAATTCTTTTATGTATTTTGGTAGCTAGACCCCTAAGTATTGTATATATTCTGTATATATTACTTTGAATGGAATTTTTCTTTCTATCTCTACCTGCCATGCTTTATTTGTGTTATATTGAAATAGTGATAATTTGCATGGATTTCATATCTGCTAAGGTTGCTTGAGGTTATTGTTTCAGATAATTTTTTGATAATATCCCATATACTAATTCCCTTAATTTCTTATTCTTGTCCATTTCACATAGATAGCATTTCTAGTCACATATCAAATAGAAGTACTGACAATGGTTTTCTTTCACCGCTGTTTTAATTGGAAACAATTCTAGTTTATATCCATTTCATATAATGACAATTTTGGCTTTATATATATGCTATTTATCATTTTAAGGATTATTCTTATCTAAATTTTTAACAAAAATCAACATTGCATTTTATCCAAATATTTTTCTTTATCTTTTGACACTATATGATTTTTGCTGATTTTAATATCTTAAGTTCATAGTTTTCCTAATTAAAGCAAACTTATAGTTCTGTTAAAAATCCACTCTGTAGTATATGGTCTTTGTGATTTTTAAAAACTTTTTGATAATGTTTTATTTTAAAATATTTGCATCAGTGTTCATAGGGATGTTGGCCTATAGAGTTTTCTTTTTCTGTTTGATTTTGCTTGTTTTGCATATCAAGGCCATATCTGTCACTGAAGGAATTTGGATTCCTTCTTTTATCATTTTTATAGACAGTTTATTAAATTTTAGAATTATTCTTTGAATACTTAATAGAATATACTTGTGAATCCATAAGATCTTTGAATTTTTTTCTTTGGAAATTCATTTATGTCTTGTTCAATTCCTTACTCTAAAATTAGTTTGTTTAAATTCTCTATTTCTAGTTCTGTTAATTTTGGTATTTTCTATTTTTTTTGTAAATTTTTACTTATTTTACCTCAGTTGTTGGTTTTGTTGTAATATAATTGGGCAAAATAATTTGCAGTGATATCTTGCATTCTCAATTTATGAATTCTTTTTTCTTTTTTTTTTTAACTAGTAATTTTGTTTCCCTCTTTCTTCTTTCTTAGTAAAATTAACTAATGGTTTTATCTGTTTTATGGGTTTTTTTTTCCCAAACTGGCAGGTCCTCTAGTTTTCATCTCCTCCCCTCAACTTGGTAAACTTGCTGGTTGAGTCTCCAGAGGGCATCTGCTATTGAGGGTTTAAGGCATTCAGTCCTAAAATAATAGCACAAGACTCCAGCCCGATGTACTTCCCTATAATAATGAGCCAGTAGACACAAGTAACTCAAAGTGACATCATAAAAGCAACAGTAACATACCCTTCTCCCCATAAACTAGAGGTAGACTCTTCACAACTGTATACCTTGCCAGAAGGGAAGAGTGTGCACAAATAAAGTAAATGGAGAGAAAGGTGCACATTTAAGTAAACCATGGGACCATGTAGCACAGCAGGGCCACAAGGCCCTTCCCTTTCCATATGCTAGACCCCCTGGATATAGCATCTCTGCCAGGCAAATCCCTCACTCAGGTTCCCAACTCACAAAAGTTGCATTTCCCAGGACTGGTTCCTGCTTCTCTCAGTCCTGTTTCCTGATATGTTGAGGGTCTCCTACAAGACAGATGGCTTTCCTGGAAGATGCCGAGTGGGAGGTGGGAGGTGGAGGAGGATGAATAAATCTCGTTCTATCTCCCTGGCAATGGGAACTCTTCTTTCTAAACTATCAGGTTCTCTTCTGTGCTTCTGGGACCCTCCAGGGGTCCCACCGCCGCCCTGCAGGGAGCATTCCGCTTTTCAAACTCCACCAGGGGTATGGCCTGTCCTTACCCAGCAAGTGTCCAGCAGCCCGTTGGTTTGGTCAGGCTGGGAGAAATCCACACCTCGTGATGCTCTCTTTGGAGAGATGTGAAAAGCGTTCCTCTCCCATAGAAGGTTTCATTTTTGTCTTTGCCTCTCCGGTCTCAACAACTTCTTAAGCAGAGCAGGCAGTTCACACATGCTGGTGAACCTCTTGCAACTACCTTGGTAATTGGGAGCGTTAAAGAGACAAATCAAACCAAACCATCCCAAGTTCTCATTCCTCAGAGGAGGGAGGTGGGACAGGAAGATTCTTCCAGACCCAATCTGCAGCAAAGGAAAATATCATCTCTCCTCACCAGAGAAGGCCATAATGTCATTCTGCCCTCCCCTCCCTCACTGTGTCCTGGAACAAATCACACAACTATTCTGAATCTCCTTGCCTTTTTTAATAAAATAGACTTGCAAATACTTCCATCTCCCTTACAGAACTGGCCTGAAGCTTAAATGTAATAACATATTTGAAAGTGCTTTGTAAAAGCACAAAATACTGCTCAAATATTTCAATCCTTCTAGAAGTGTATTTGGAAGTTCAGTTACTTAAAACTAGGTGTTTAAAGGAAAGTATGTGGATACATGGTAGGTCCAGTAATTGATGTGCCATCAGGGTAAAACCTTTTTTTTTTTTTTTAACCATATGTTCCTCAGTTGATTTGAAGTTTTCACTTTTGAGCTCTAAATAATAATGGGCTACTGCCAGTCAGCGTAAGCTTTGCACGGAACACACCTAGCTCTATGTGTCCACAGAACAAGAATGGATAGAATGAGGGTCTGAAAGTGAGTTCAGAATCTTTTCTTCCCTCATGCTAATCTTGCAATAAGTGGAACAGTCTGAGTGGGCAACCGGCCTTTGATAGAAGCAGCGATGGAATGTTGATATAAGAAAGCTCCCTTGTCTGTTAAGCATGACAGTTGGAATAAGGCAGTTAAAGAAGCAGCTTATTCATTTAAAGGGCAGACAGGAGCAGGAAACATGAATAAAGAATGCTACATGAATGAGGAAAAAAGGTATTAAAAAAAAAGTATAAAACAACCAAAACAAAGTAGATAGAAAAAAGGAAAAAATGATGAGAGAAAACAACATGGCTATTTATCTCCCATTTATAGCATACAAAAGGTTTGAACTTCATTCTTACTCATGAGAGAGAATACTAGCTGATAATATTTGGGTTGGAATAAGATTTGGTTTCTGGAACCTATAATTTTGTGTAGATTATATAAAGTTTACCTAACTATCTGCTCCCACCTAGAGCAGGGGTTTCTAAAGTTTTCTTTTTTCTGAATCCCTTTGGCAGTGTGGTAAAGTATATGAATCCTTTCTCAGAAGAGCACTTTTTTAAAAGAAAATAAAATACAGAGGATTACAGAGGAAATTTATTACACTGAAATAATCCCATCAAAAAAATTTTTTTAAAGTTCATGGACCTCAGGTTAACAATTCTTGACCTAGTAAATAAAGAGCTTTTGGCTAGGGAATGAGACCTTCTGTTCTTGCCCTGCTTAACTACTTTTTTAAGTTAAGTAACTTTCAAAAAATCATGTAATCATGCTAGTCAGGAGTTTTTCCATTGGTAAAATTAGAGGATTGGATTAGATAATCTCTAAAGTCCTGATACGGTTACCTTCTTTAGATCTCATACTCTCATTCTGATGTTTTCAGTTTCATTTGTCTCAGGAATCAATCATTTTCTCCTGTTCCTCTTCAAAATCAGCAATTCTTTTACAACTCCTCTAGCCTTAATTAAGGGATAGATATTGGCAACACATTGTCCCTAGAATTAGGCCAATGGATAACCCATTTCTCATATGATTACTACATTATCTATCCCTTTTATGAGCAAAGGGAACTAGGCAGACAAGTTTCCATAATGAAATCTATGTATCAGGAGTGCATTTTGCCTACATAAAATAGAACAATGTTCTCCAGAGGATTGCCTGAAATATATTTCAAGGTCCTATGAGCTCTGGCTGGCAGGTTCCATGAACTGCAATATAAGAATATCCATGAGAATAAGAAAAGGTTAATCATTGGAAGCCTTTAATTTTAATTGACATTGCGCCATACATGTGTCATCCAGCATTCCAAGTTCTGGATATACATGGACCAACTTTGGAGACAGCTTCAAAAAACTCCTTGATTCATTAATAAGTCTCTAAATGTAGTTCATATTTAGGTCCCACAGATGTAGGTAAAAGGGTTACCAGCTCCACATAAACATTGAAGGCAGTGGGGGATATAAGATACAGGGCTGTCTTTATTTCTTCCCACAAACAAGCAAACAGAACATAAAGGACTTAAACTACAGACAGTATAATCTCATAGGAATTGATACAGAACTGAGAGAAACCTCAGAGGTCATTTACTGCAGCCTCCTCATTTTACAGACAAGGACATTGATGCCCAAAGAAGAGAGGAGGCTTTGCTCAGGCCCACAATACATGGCAGAGCCAGGACTGAAATTGGTTCCTGATTCCCAGCCTGGCACCCATTCCATTCCCCCTCAATGCTTTTCTCAGGGGAATCTCACTTTTCCCTAAGGCCCTCATATGATCTGTATACCCCCCTCCTTCCTAGACTCTCCCAGAAAGGAAACATACTTGAGGTTTCTAAAGAGGCAGCTCCTTGGCATTCCATGGAGTCCCACTTTCATACCAGATGCCATACAGACATCCCCGAAAGGAAAGTGCACTTGGGCCTCCTCTGCTCAATTCCTGGGCAGCAGAATTCAGATCTTTTGCTCCCCCTATGCTTTGGTCCCTTACTGATTCTCCAGCTATAGGTCCCATAGATTCAGTTCTCTTCCCAAGAGCCTGACACTGTCCCTGAATTTCCCTGTTCTCTAAAAATCTTAGGTTCTGGAACTATCAAACTCAAATATGCTAGAGAGGTCATTCCATGCATGGTACTGCCCCCAAACTCCCCCTTCTTTCCCTTGGCAACTCTCACTTCATAGGTATGTAGTTGACGTTGTGTTAGCCTACCACATGCCTTTGCCGTGTTCTTCAGGCTCTCAAGAGTCCAAGAACTTTGATATTCCAGTACTTGATGGTTGCCCCTTTTTAGGTCAAAAGACCACATTTCTGGGGAGCTGCTCAGCGGACAAGTATACCCTGCAGATGAGAATCTCTGAACTGTAGCCAAAAGGTAAAAATTTCCTTTCACAGCAGACTTTCCCACATATTGTGGGCCCGAGCAAAACCTCCTCTCCTCTCTGGGCACAAAAGGGTCCTAGTCTACATGCCTTTCCCACAACAATCTAAACCTTCCTAATTAACTCAGAGACCCATTCTCAAAGAGGGAGGTGTGACTATCCATTAGTACCAGTGAGCATACCCACATGCTCCAGAGGGAGATGTGATAAATGTCTAAGACCTGATTCACCTGTGAGCTCATCCACTTCCTCAGGGAATTCTCCTGATCAAGAGCAAAGAGCTCTAGACCAAGGAGAGACATGGAGTCAAAAGCCAACCTTGATCTCTTTGCTAGTTGTGTTATCATTTATCTGTGTTTCAGTTGCTCTATAATATTTGTACTATGCTTACTCCCATGGTTCTTGAAGAAAATACTTGGTCACCCTAAAGCACTACGTAAGTGGGAGCTGTTACTGTTACTTCCACCAACCCTTCCTTGTCTCGCTTCCTAACTTAAGGAAGCTCTGGGCAAAAGCTTCCACAGGTACACTCAGAGAAGCAATCCTACCCCACCCCCTCCCAGAGCTGTGACACCTCCCGCCCCCAAGGTCTAATCACCTTCAAAAAGACCAGCTCTACAGTTTTCAGAGGGTGGGTCCATTTTACAAACATCTCAGGAGCTTGAATGGTATATATTATAGAGACAGCCCCAGAGTGGAGGAGAAGCCGATATAATCCTCTCAGCTACTGCCCCCTGCTATTGAGGAAGGGACCCTGAAACTCTGAAACTCCCTGAAGGAGAGATTCCCCTTGAACCCGGCATCTGTGGGACCCTGCCCGAGGGAAACAAGATAAACAGCTTCATTTTGTTATCGAGGTGGGGCTGTTTGAGTCTGGAGCTAGAGAATTCCAATCCTATTGAATTAAAGAGACTCATTCAATTCTATTCAATTCCAGCTCAAACTCCACCCACCAGCCCCCACCGGGAACTGCCTCGGCTTGTAGCCAAGGCTTCTATTATAAACAGAGCCAATCTTAAACCCTCTCTTTGCAGAGCACCGGCTATGCTATGCCAAGGAAGCCTCTGCCCGCTAGAATGATACTCTCTTTCAGCATTACCTTCTCTTTATCCTCACCTAAGACTTTATACCTCTCTGTCAGAATCTCTCCACTAGAAACTTTACTTCTCTGTTGGGACCTTGCCAGTTTGGGGGCAGTACCATGCATGGAATTAACTTTCTAGCATGTTTGAGTTCTATAGTTCCAGAATCCAAGATTTTTAGAGAGCAGGGAAACTCAGGCACCATATATGTCGGGACCTTGTCTTTCTATACATGCATAGCAAAGGCTGACTTCCAAATGCCAATAATAAACTTTTTACCAGTCTAGCTTTTCGGGTTTGTAAATTCCTTTCCGAAGGACCTCTGCGCCACCAGAAGGGAGGTTCCCACAACTCCCTACCCTGTGACGGTCCTAAAGGGGATTTAGAGGAGCCAAACCTCTTCATTTAGTTCCCTGAACCCCAAACCTGCCACTAACCTCATCATTTAACTCCCTGACCACTAGGAACCCTAATCTCATCATTTTGATTCCCTGATCCAGAATTGAGGGGAGTCTACTCTGAATCTAACCTCATCATTTTGGTTCCCTGAATCTCATCACTATTATTTGCCATTTCCAGGGCTTCCTAGGTGATATAGTAGTAATCTATCCAGATCTATATATACTTCCTTTTTCTCTAAGCCCTTTCTAGAGTATCAGCTTGGGTTTTTTCATGTAACCTCAGGAAAACTGATTAATATTACTGGTTCTCAAGCCTTTTAAGTGCCATATTTCTGAGAATCTAATTCTCTGTTTTAGTTGGGGTCCTCCACTTGGCTGCTTTGTGTAACTAGACCAAAAGATTAGGAACTTTCATTTTGGAAACACTGGCCCCCATGAGCCCCACATGGCTTTATCTTGGGAGATTTAAGGTCCAATTCTGCATCTGCATGCCTCTGCCCCAGAGTGGGGTCCGGAGCTCAGTCTAATTGTGGGATTCCCTCCTGTAGCCACTAGACTGGACGCGCTGGCCTTGTCCTAGCAGGGGACCTAGATCAGCAGGACAAGCCAAAACAACACTGCTGCTTTGTGAGCCATAAACTCTGGCTGACAAGGTGTAGGCCTGATGCATTTTTATTCTGTCCCCAAGCATTCTTGCCTTCCAGGTCACCATTTGGTTGCACTGTTCTGTCCGCCAAGGTCACTCAATCCCTGCGCTCCATAAATTCTTCTTTTAGTTCTTGGGGCCTTTAGGAGTCCCGGCTAAGGTGCCTGCTTGAATAAAAGCTCCAGCCTGAATAATGATGAATAAATCCAATAAGATAGTACGGTAAATGATTTCAACCACACTAGCACCTGGTACACTAGCACTGTACTGAAAGTCTTCCAGAATGTCATAGAAAATGAGACTGGGGGTCTGCCAGCAAAGAGAAGCCTGGATAAAGTTCCAGAACAGGAAACAAGCTGAAAGCCAGCCACAATGAGCCGAAATGTCTCAGAAATGTTTGCAAGTATCCAATAGGAGGCTCTGAGAAAGCTACACTGTGGACTTTGCAAGCAACTGGAAGAGGCAGTGTCCAGCCAGACATGGAGGCCGTCAGACTAGGACATCCTAGACCTAGTAGCCCTAAGACACCACAGAAGATCCTCAGGATCCCACCTGCTGAACCCCAGAGTTCGAATCTGGCCTCAGACACTTACCTACAAGTCCCTCAGTCTCTGCTTACCTCACTCCTCACCTGTAAATGGGGATGATAGCAGCACCTACCTCCGCAGGTGGTTGTGAGGATCAGATGAGATTTTTGTCAAGTGTCTCACACATAGTAGGCACTATGTAAATGTCTATTTCCTTTCCCATATTTCTGATATTGAACTATCAAATTTTATTTTCAATGAGAAAGCTAATACTTGGCCAAGTATTCAACTTCTAAATGTTAATAATCTTCAGGAAGGAGCTTCTGTTCCCCTACTTGCATGTTCCTTCCCACCATTACTTGGTAATCCCTTATACCTGGATGCCAAGGAGCCACACTCCCGGTGCCGGTTGGAATGGAAACTTTTTTATTTCACTAACCCGCCTTAAAGGCCAAGGCTACCTTCCCCTTGCCTCGGAGGCAAAGTCTCCTGGTCTGAGCGGGGTGAGCTCAACCGCTTGGTCCACATGTTCCGAGAATAAACTAATGGTGAGAGAGCCCAAAGGAGAACTGAGAGTCAGGGAGGGCAGCTGGGATTTGATCAGCTCAGTCACCTTTCTACCTGCACAGCTAGTGAATAGCCTAAAGCCAGTAATAAGAGGCATTTCTGTATAGTCTGTCCAAGGGAAACTGATGTGATATGGTGATTCATTTCTGTCTTGCCTCCCCACTTGCTTGTCATGGAGACTTTGTTCTAAGAACAAAGCTTGTCCATTCTATAGACTTTGCATTTTGTTTTATCGTGGGAATAGAAGTATAGTTGATTAGAGCAATTTTGGATTTTTATGTTTCATCATTAATAAAAAGAAAGTTTGAGGGGGGGAGTGACCAGCATGTACACATTAGAAAATGTGATATTAAAAAGGAAACATTAAAAAATATCTATTAAAAATAGATTCTCTGTGAAAAGTCAGTGGGATCGGTCGTAGCTAAGGACTCTAGAACTAAAGGAAGAAGAGTCTTATTCTCTTATGTTCAATAATTTCCTAAAGCAAGTTCAAAGTGCAAATACAGCATTTTCCCTTAAAGAAGTGAACATGTCAGGAGTTTGTCTGGTGAGGGATAGGGAGTGCACCACTTTGGGTCCTACAACTTTATTCCATTGAGGCACAAATAGAACCTTTTTCTAGCTTTGAGCCAAGAGATGGTAGGTAAAAAAAAAGTAAGTCATGTCCAGTAAAAGAATAGTGCCTGAAAAAAACTACTGATGACCAAACTCCAAAGGTGGAAGCCAAGGGGAAGAGCAGGAAGCCTAGTCCTTTTTTTTCTACATTAACACAAAATAATCTTTATATTTTACACAAACCACCCTTCATCAAGACATCGCTATACCTTTATAAGAGACCATGTGCTGTAGAGAAAATTACTCTGGACTTAGAGTCAGGAAGGACTTGGGCTTTAACATAGCCTCTAATATTTGTTTTGTATTGATTATCAAGGCATTTGATCTCTCAGAGATTCACTTCCCTTATCTGAAAAAATGAAGATCATAATATATGTAGTATTATTCTTTCCAGAGTTAACAAGGAGGTTCAAACTAAATAACTGCTCTTTGTATACCTGAAAGTAGGCTATAAATATCACTTATTATTCTTCTAACCACTAACTAGATCTTTGAGGGAGGAAAGGATCATTTCTCCCTCCTTCCCCCCGAAAGCTTGCCTTTAAAGTGAAGCCCTTCATGTTCAGACAGTGCAGCTAGGGAAGGTCATTCCACTCCACTCTACACTTTTCAACATGCTGTTATGGGGAGTGGTGATCCGGAAGGAGCTCACAGAACCAGGCAGGCTAGTGCTAGGAGAGCCTGGAAGATTGAAGTGGTCTGAGCTTCCCCTGGCAGCCTTCCACCCATTATTAGGGGCCAGTCACTAGCAGCCCAATCTTATTTTTCCATTTAACATCAGTGAGCTTTTGTGAAGGAACAGGTGCTTCTAAGTTATAGCAACTTCCCCTCTTCTTCCTATTACACCCCGGTGTTTGGAAGGAAGTAGGTTCAAAGCTTTAGCTCAGTCTCTACATCGCACTTGTCCTGCATCCATGTTCAGAGGCAGCGTGGCTCCAAGATGAACCTTAGCTACCACTGGGATGGATCCTTCCCAAGGGCACTTCTTGTTCCCTGGGGCATTAAAGTCAGGCTGGCTAGAAACATGGCCTGGAACTCTGAGCTGCAGAAACATCCTCTGCGTCTTTTGGAATTCAGATTATAAAGAATGGACTCTTCATCTAGAACTGAAAAGAATTAACTTGAGAGGCCCATTCACAGGGCCCTGGGATCCAGGGAGAAAAGGTCCTAGAGATTCCGGAACCAAGGGATATTCCCTGAGTAAAGTCAGAAAGAAGAAAAAAGTAGCTGATGCTCGAAAGGCTTCCCCTTTAACCCTGGCTGACCTGTAGGAACCAGAGATAGAATATCCTCACAGGATCCAGTCTTTCCAAGGCCCTTCCATTACACATCATCACAATTCCACCAGAAGCAAGCTCCCTAGTCTCCCCATATAGAGAGATGTCATTACAGGCGTTCTGCATTTTTCTGAGACCTTTTTTTCACTCTGTCCCTGACTCCTTTAAAATTTTGCTCTCCTCAACAAACAGGCTGGAGACACATTGAGGATCTTTTCCATGTCCCCAAGTCCAAAGCAATGTTCTGGGGTCTTTGGGGAGACAGAACATTATTCTATCACTCACTTCCTCAGTGCCCAACAGAAAAAAATTTCTCAATAGAGGCAATGTGGCAAGAACTTAAACAGGGCCACAGGGACACTGAAAAATCATAATTGTCTACAAATAGGGAATTAAGTAGATTCAACAAACAAGAACATTTCACAAAATTTACCAAATATTACTCTTTTTTTAGTATTCAACAAATGCTTATGAGTGCCTAAATGAGCCGCCTCAACCCATAGTCAAAAAATAAAAGGAAAACAAACAAGCTGGCAGAAATCATCTTGAATTGAACTCATGAGAAAACATCAGAAAAAAATCAACCGGAAAATAAGTCTCTATTACCAATTTCTCTAATCTTGGGAGGATGAATGTCAGGGGGTCCCTGCAAGTTTAAAGGGATCATTTTCGTTCCAGACAAGCACCCACATGTAGGAGGATTGCTACATCTGCTCCTCAGAGCTTTAGGAGTTACCTCTGAGATGTTGAGCTATCTCTTCTTATCCGTCCTACAAACTAACTCCTCCCCAAAGTCAGGGGTCACTCACTATTTCATTTAACCTTAACTTAACATCAATTAGCTTTTTGTGTGTGTGAGAGGCAACTGGGGTTAAGTGACTTGTCCAGGGTCACCCAACTAGGAAGTGTTAAGTGTCTGAGACTAGATTTGTACTCAGTTCCTCCTCTTCAGGGCTAGTGCTCTATCCACTGAGCCCTAGCTCCCCCATCAATTAGCTTTTGATACTTGCTTCTAAGAAAAAGAAAACAGACATTTCCTAACTTCCTTCCAACAAATACCTTGGGTCATGTTTTCCCCTATAACATCTCAACTACAGGGGAAATAGGCCCAAAACTTAGCTCAACCCAGCATTAATTCCAGCCCTGTTGCCCAGGAAGTCTCATGTTCACTGGGCTGTGTCATCCCAGTGGTCACTGATCCTGGGGCTGCAGGAGCTGGGTTAGCTTCAAAGCCTGGTCTGTAATAGGGACACAAAATGACCTTCTGGACCTTTTGCAGCTCACAGTCAGGGAGGCTCCACTCTAGTGGGAAAGTAGGAGGGGACCAAGGTATGGCTTTGTTAGCCCATGGTTCCTAGGGGCATTTTCATGGGTCATAGATTCTTTTGCAAGGTTCATGTGGAAGAAAGCTGCAGTTTGGCTCTGCCCCCAGCCCATTTTGCAGAGTAAAAAATCTTTCTTCGTGCAAGGAGACATTCTCTCCACCAATACACACACACACACACACACACACAATGAAAAACCAGTATTAATGACCTTTTAGAATTATACATTTTAGATACCATAATGAAAGTAAAACCAATTTTTAAAATGGACATTTCTACTTCCGATTACCCAGGAACTTGTCTAGCCTTTGCAGAAGTAAAGATATAAGGACTGAAAAATCGGGGAATTCTTTACCAGCAGACTCCCACACAAGGGACAGAAAAGGGACAGAAGGGAGTTGTTCACTGGGCTGAAATCCCTGGTGGCAGTCTCCATTCTTCTGTTTGTATCAGCAAAGAAATTCTAGCCCTGGGTTCTATCTGAAAGTTTTCAGCATCCCCTTCTCTTGATCCTCCCCTCTGCTTCTCAATTATAGCCGTCACCGGCCTGTGATGGCTTTTTTGTCACCCTGCCACCCCGCTGATACCCTGAGGTTCAATCCCTCCGGTACCAGGAAAATCAGGTTGGTCCCAGGTAGTTCTGGGAAGTCTGCCCAATTAGCAGGCAGTCACTTCAGGCACGGTAAAAGGGATTGCATTATATTCTTAATCTGGATTCAAACCTGGGATGCAGGTGTCGACTACAGACATACCTGATGTGGGAAAGATTCCTTTCTAGATTCCCATCCTCTCCTAGTTAATAATGTAAATTGCCCTTTAACTCACAAATCCTGGTGCCTTTGAATTCCAATAGAAGATCCGGACCTGTCCCAGCCCCACCCTGATCTGAGTCAACTTTGGGGCTACACCCAAAAGCCCCTTGAGCTAAGTCTCCTATTATAAAAAGGCCACGCTGGGAACCCCTCTTTGCAGGGATTCCAAACATGGCTACCATGTGAGGACCCTCTGTCCACCAGATTGTCCAGTGCCCTCCTTATCTCTCCCTTCGCCTATACTTTAACTTTGCTTATTCAATAATAAACCTCTTTTATCAATCTAGCTCTCCGCCAATAAATGCTTTTATTGGGAACTCTCGTGGCTACTAGACCCCCTTGCGCCGAATCTGTACCCCAAACCTGCCACTAGACCTTAACTAAACCCCCAAAGCTAGATCTCAACATACCCAGCCCCGGCAAAGCAAAAGTCTTATTTGTTCCTGGGGTCCCTGAAATGTGGGGGCCGTAAACCAAGCAGCCCTGGCAGTTGTTCCCCATCCCAGTAGGGTGCAGGAGGGGAGAAGCCTTCCTCCCGCCCATGTTACTAGTGGCGAAGACCCCCAGGCCGGCGCCCCCTCAGCGTCAGGGAGCGTTTTCCCTGGACACATCTCCTCAGGGGCAGGGTCCGCAGAGACCCGCCGCGAGGCGTCGGGAAGAGACTCCCAGAGAGCGCGCTGCAACCGCAGCCCACCTCGGAAGAACGTAGCGCGAGCCGTTCCCCTCCAGCCCCGGCCCCCGGAGTCTCCGCGAGGAGGGCCCCGGATCAGCTGCCCGCGGAGTCTCCGGCCCCGGGGAGACTTCTCAGGGAAGCCTTTCATGTGCTGCGGCCGCGCCAGATGGGCTTCCTCCCGTCTCCAGAGCCAGCTGCGCTTGTCGCTCTCCGTCGCAGCCACGCAGGCACTGTCCGCCAGCGAGGGGCCGTATCAAGTGCCCGCACGCGGACACGGAAACAGGTGGACCCAGCGTAGCGAATGAGCCCCTTGAAATGGGATCTCCCCGAAAGCAAGCGGACCCCGGAACGCAGGACCCCGAAGGCAAGTGAAAGCGAGACTCCTTGCCACTGAAAATCTTCAAGGTCCGCAAGTTGGTTAGGAAAAAAATCTTTTCCGTTTTGTTTCTTCCCATCGGACAAATTAGCGGGCTGAAAATGACAGAAGATTGGTTTAATGCAACAATCCTTCCTCCAAATCAGTTGATAGTTAACTCTGCACGCGTTGGATTTCTTCAGTAAAATATAAGCTCCGCGCCCAGCAAACAGACTTTAAGAAATATCTGGTTGAAGGGGGGAGGGGTCCCTGGTCACAGAGCTACTCAGTATCAGAAATGGATGACTCCGTTCTCAACGGACACCTTGGCTAGGACTCTTCTCACTGCCTCTGGAAATAAAAAAATATAAATGGCACTCCATGCCCTGGATCCAGTTTCCTTATATGATACCAAGGAACAAATGGATGCTAAGCCGGTCCCTATCACAAGGGTCATTTCAGTTTCTTTCTATGATTGAACAAGTCTCTAGTAGAGGTGATGGACTTGTAATAATAGCTGTCAAACACAAGAGGATGTGATCTAAAACTCAGTTGTAGACAGCTGCACAGATCCAGCGAACATTCTGGATCACGCGCCTGCGACCTTCCCCCAGGGCTTTTAATCCACACAATGCAGAGCAAATAGAAGAGAACTGGGTAGTTTAAAAACCTAAAGCAAAACAAATAAAGTCTGAACCCCTTTCCCTTCTCTATCACTGGCTGATTTTTGTTTTCTAGCAAGTGATTTAGTACTTCTCCGTGTCCTTAAGCTTCTCTTGAGCTTATCTTGCCCTAACAGAAGCCTTGCAATTGCTCTGTTCAATCTCTGTAGTTCAAATGTGTCTCCAAAAAAAGAACCATAAAATTTCGTCTAGGATCTCACTGAATTTCTAACATGCTTTAGATGGACAGGTGCTTCATAAGAACTGAGTATTCTTATTACAACTTAGGATCAGCTCATTTTTAAAATAAACTCCTCCAATAAGGGTCTGAATAACTAACTACAGTCTCGTGAAAAGAGTATCTTAAGGAAAAATAAAGTTAACTCCTTACGATGTCCATGTTGCCGAGGAAAAGATTTGTGCTAAACTTTAGCTGCCCCAATACTCTCATCTACTTGTGAATAGGTAGGTAGAGCAGGCATTTTATCAAAAGGCATGAAAATAAAACAGTTGCAATGTCACCCTACAGGGAAGCTTAGCTTTGCCATTAAAAAGTCTCTTAGGACATGATGTTCACGTTCTCTTCTACTTTGCAAGTTGGACAGCGGGGGGTTTAGGTTTGTTTGTTTTTCAGAAATTATGTTCTGACTCATTTAAGATGGAACATTGAGAGCCAGTTGCGCTAGGCTTGGTAGAAACCAGTGAAGTTCTTCTGAGATCTCTGCCCTCCTCCCTTGGCAGATAGGGTGGACAGATACTGGAAGAAATTTATTGACTTGAGCCCCTGGTGGTAGTTACAAAGAGAAGATGTGTGGATTGGTCAAATTGCATCTCTCTTAAAATGCTTGTTAAACAAAATACCTAGCATCTTCTGTCTTGTTGAGCAGTCTTTCATGAAGTCAAGAAGTCTCCAGGTGACAATTAGTTCATTTTTTGTCCTTCATAAACTATAGGAGCTGTCCTTTGCCTTTCTTTGTGTCATAGAGCTTAGTAGGCCATTAAATTAACAAATAGTTGCTGACTGACCGGTTGATTATTATAATAATAACCAACATCTTCATCAACAACAAAACTAACATTTATATAGCACTTTCAAGTTGGCAAAGCACTTTTTATATATTGTTTCATGGGATCCTCATGCAACTCTGTGAGTTGGGTAATTTTATAATCTCCATTTTGCAGAGGAGAAAACTGAGACTTAGAGGTTAATAACAATAGTAATAATAACTAACATTTTATATAGCACCTACTATGTACCAGGCATTGTGCTAATTTAGAATTATGACTATACTTTTTATCTCATTTGATCCTCACAATAAACTTGGGAGGTAGATGCTATTATTATACCCATTTTACAGATGAGGTAACTGGACAGAGAGGTGTGCACAAAGTCACACAACTATAAAGGTCTGACTGAAGCAGGCTTTGAGCTCAAGTTTTTCTAACTCCAAGTCTAACAATCCATATGCACAGTACCATCCACCTGCGTTCAGATCCTTTCTCAGATATTTATCAGCTCATCTGTATTCCTTATCTGTAAAATGAGAATAATAATCCTACCTTCCAGAACTATTGGAGGAGCCAAATGAAATAGCATGCTGGAGTGCTGCAAATTTTGAAGCATCGTATAAATGCTGGCTATTGTTACTATTATAAGAAAGATGTAGAGTTATAATATTAATGCTTTTGATAAATATATATTTTTACAATTGCTGTGTGTGAATATATTTTTTTAAAGAACAAGAAAGTAATGAGTGTTTTACTAAGAAATCTTAAGTCTAAATAGTGTGAGTTCTTTAGCATTTTGCAGATGGACAAATTGTATTTTTGTGAAGTTGATTTCATTCATTATCTACTAAAATGCTGCTTAAATAGCTTTTCCAAATAAGAATTTCCAGAATTGCATTGTATAATCTGCCATTGTTAAATTGTTTGCATTTCTTGGCTTAAAATGAAGTTTTCTAAAACAAATTTTAGATAAATGACCAAAAAAGGGATGATAAACAATGACTTTTTCTTAAGAAAAAAATCTTGGGACAGCTGGATGGGGCAGTGGATAGAATGCAGCCCTCAAGTCAGGAAGACCTGAGTTCAAATCCAACTTCAGACACTTAACATTTACTGATTGTGTGACCCCAGGCAGGTTGCATAACCCCAATTGTCCCAATTATCCAAAAAAATAAACAAAACCAAAAAACCTCAGCTGATGCTAAGTGGAGCAGAACTAAGAGAACATTGTGCACAGCAACAAGAAGATATTGTGATGGACTTGGCTCTTTTCAACAATAAGGTGATTCAAGGCAATTCTAATGGACTTGTGATGGTGAGAACCATCCTCATCCAGAGAGAACTGTGGAGACTGAATGTGAATCAAAGCATAGTAATTTCACCTTTTTTTGTTATTGATTGTTTGCTTGGGGGTTTTTTCCTTGTAGTTTTTTTTTTTTCCCTTTTGAGCTAATTTGTGTGTGTGTGTGTATGTAGCATGACAAATTGCACATGTTTAATCTAATTTAGATCAGATTGCTTGCTGTCTTGGAGAAAAGAAAGGGAGAGGAGAAGGAGAAAAATCTGAAGCATAAGATTTGGCAGAAGTGAATGTTAAAAACTATCTTTGCGTGTATTTGGAAAAATAAAATATCAATTTTTTTAAATAAATTTTTTCAATTTTTATTTTATTTCTATCAGTTACATGTAAAAACAATTTTTAACACTTTTTCTTTCAAATTTTGAGTTCCAAATTTTCTCCTTCTCTTCCCTTCCCCCACTTTGAGAAGGCAAGTAATTTGACATGGGCAATACATGTGCAATACATATGTAAGTCATTCTGTGAAAGTATACAGAGACCAAAAAACAAAGAAACAAGGAAAATAAAGTAAAGAAAAAGTATCTTGATCTAGATTCAGGTTTCACCAGTTCTTTCTCTAGAGATGGACAGCACCTTTCATCATATGTCCTCCAGAATTGTCTTGGATCATTGTATTGCTGAGAATAGTTAAGTTATTCATAGTAGATCATTATGCAATATTTCTGTTACTGTGTACAATGTTCTGCTCATTTTATTTTGTATCAACTCATGTAAGTCTTCCTTGTTTTTCCCAAGAGCATCCTACTCATCATTTCTTTTTTCTTTCTCAATAATATATTTCCAAATAAATGTAAAGATAGTTTTCAACATTCATTTCTCTATTTCTGATATAGGTTCAACATGTACAATCCTTC
Organism: Antechinus flavipes; assembly: GCF_016432865.1. Classification (NCBI taxonomy): domain Eukaryota; kingdom Metazoa; phylum Chordata; class Mammalia; order Dasyuromorphia; family Dasyuridae; genus Antechinus; species Antechinus flavipes. The sequence continues at coordinate 64,329,849 of NC_067402.1, read as the reverse complement.
TAAAACATACTTACATTTCCATATTTATCATGTTGTGCAAGAACAATCAGACCAATTTCTTACATAATATGACAGATATGGAATTAAAAGAATTGAACATATTTAACCTATATCAGATTTCTTGCTGTCTTTGGGGGGAGGGAGATAAAGGAGGATGGAAGGGAGTAAAATTTACAACACAAAGTTTTACAAAAATGAATTTTGAAAACTATTTTTACATGTATTTTGAAAAACGAAAAATCCAACCAAAAAAGAAAAAGTCATGAGAAAGAAAAACAAAAAAGGTGAAAATACTATGCTATCCATATTCAGTCTCCATAGTTCTCTCGTTCTCTCTGTCTCTCTCTGTTTCTCTTTCTGTCTCTCTCTCTTTCTGGATGCAGATGGCATTTTCCATTCCGAGTCTATCAGAATTATCTGGAATCACTACATTGTTGTAAAGAGCTAAGTCTATCATAGTTGATTATGTGTGTGTACAATGTTCTCTTGGTTCTGCTCATTTCATTCAGCGTCAGTTCATGTTAAGTCTTCTCAAATTTTACAAAAAGCTACTCAACATGTCAACACAATAATATTCTATCAATCATAATCATGTATTAACAACTTGTTGAGCCGTTTCCCCAATTGATGGATGTCTTCAGTTTCCAATTCTTGCCATTACTAAAAGAGCTCCCATAAGTATTTCTGTACACATAGGTCCTTTTCCTTTTTTTGTATTTCTCTGGGGTACAAATCTAGTAGAGTTGTTGCTTGTTCAAAGGAGATGCATGGCTTTATAAGCCCTTTGGGCATAGTTTGTGGAAGCCCTTTTTGTAGTGGTGAGGAACTGGAAACTGAGTGGATGCCCATCAGTAGCAGAATGGCTGAGTAAGTTATGGTATAGGAATGTTATGGAATATTATTGTTCTGTAAGAAATGACCAGCAAGATGACTTCAGAGGGGGCTGGAGAGACTTACATGAACTGATGCTAAGTGAGATGAGCAGAACTAGGAGATCATTGTACACAGCAACATCAATATTATATGATGAACTACTGAGATGGGCTTGTTCTTTCAAGAATTACAATAGACTAGTGATGGAAAGTGCCATTCACATCCAGAGAGAACTATGGAGACTGAATGTGGATCAAAGCATAGTATTTTCACCTTTTTGTTATTGTTTGTTTGCTTAGGTTTTTTTCCCTTTTGATTTTTTTTTTAACAGCATGACAAATTGCACATGTTTAATTTATGTTGGATTGCTTGCTGTCTTGGGGGAGGGGAAGAGAGGGAAGAGAGAAAAATTTAGAATACAAGGTTTTGAAAAGATGGATGTTGAACACTATCTCTGCATGTATTTGGAAAAATGAAATATTCTTAAAAATAATTTAAAAAAAACAAAAAAGTACCTTGCACAAAATAAAAACTTAAATGTATATTTAATTTAATAGAATTGTTTTACTTTTATGCACTATTTGTGTGGATTTCTTATATATTATTAAATAAAAGTTTATTTTGTTCCTTTTAAAAAATCCACTCATTCTAGTATTCTAGTAGGAATTCTAGTAGAAAAAACACTTCTGGGTACAGTGGAATATAAAAGGAAATTATGAAGATTTGGAAGATGAAGATTAGAAAGTACAAGAGGATTAAAGAAGGGTGGATCTAAAGTAAGAGGAGAGTAGAAAGGAACAGGAAGCTGAATACTTGGGAAGGGTGGAATGTGGGTCAAAGATGTTTGTAAATTAGTTTTTGTATAGCTTTTTAAGTAGCCATAACCTGTTGCTTTGCTTTGGTTGTTAAATCTTTAGACATTTCAAGCACTAACTGATATCAAAACTGGAACTTTTCTCTCATCTAGGATTTCTATGAAGGAATATATTTTTATAAGAACCTAGCTTCTAGCGAGATGTCATAAATATTGTAGAATGTGACTTTTGATGAAAGGCTCGATTCTTTTCAATAGTTCAGTGATCCAAAGAAATTCTAATAGACTTTGGACAAAAAATGTCATCTGCAACTAGAGAAAGAACTAAGGAGCCTGAATATAAATCAACACATGTTATGTTCACTTTTTTCTATTTTTTTTTTTTATCTCTGCCATGGTTTTTCCTGTTTGCCCTGATTTTTCTCTCCCAACATAATTCATAAAACAATGTATATTAAAAATAAAGTAAAAAAAGATGTGACATTTGTCAAAAATTAACTTAAAGAAAGATCATCTTCTAAAGAAAGAAAGAACATGAAAATTATGAGATGAAAATGTGACAGTGTTCTTCACTGAAATTCCAAGACTCTAGATTTTTTATTCCCAAGTCTTTTCTATTCTTTGTTTATAATAATATGATTTTAATGTAAAATATGTATGTTGTTCATGTTGACATGTTTGTCTATATGAATTGTCTAAAGGCTGCCTACAAGAAGCATAAAAAGATGAATCTAAAAGTTAACTCCAAGAAACTTTTTCAATTCTGCCTGGAGAGAAGCATGAGAAGGAAAGAAGGAAAGAAACTTGTTCCTTTCCCCATCTATCTTTAAGTAGAATATCATTAGAATTATGTCTTTCTCTTTTAAATAATGGTGGTGTACAGGTTATTGTTGTCAAACAGTTATTTTATTCATGTCTGATTTTTTTTTTTTACCCTATTTGAGGTTTTCTTGGCAAAGATACTAGAGGAGCTGTTGGCCATTTTCTTCTCCTGCTCATTTTACAGATGAGAAGACTGGAGCGGACAGGGTTAAATGATCACACTTGCCTGGTGAGTGTCTGAGGCTGGATTTGCACTTAAGAGGATGGTTTAATGATTCTTTTCAACAAGGAGATGATTCTGGTCAGTTCCAATGATCTTGTGATAAAGAGAGCCATCTACACCCAGAGAGGACTGTGGGAACGGAGTGGGGATCACAACATAGCCTTTTCATTTTTTTTGTTGTTTGCTTGCATTTTGTTTTCTTTCTCGTTTTTTTTTTTCTTTTTGATCTGATTTTTCTCATGCAGTATGATAATTGTATAAATATGTATACCTATATTGGAATTAACATGTTTTAATATGTTTAACATATATTGGATTACTTGCCATCCAGAGGAAGGGATGAGGGGAAGGGAGGGAAAAATTTGGAACACAAGGGTTTGCAAGGATCAGTGTTGAAAAGTTATCCATGCATATGTTTTGAAAATAAAAAACTAATAAAAAAATTATTTTAGACTATGTAAAATTACAAAAAAGAAGATAGTCTATGGGTATAAATCTGATTTAAAACAAAAGTCACTTCCTCGGTGACTAGCCCTTCCGTCATTTATACATGACAGCTTGACCTCTTCCCACCAAATTCTGGTTAGAAGAATGACCATCCCGTCTATTGTGAGTGAAATGACTTGAGAATTGAATAAGTAAAAAAATAAATAAAATTTTTAAAAAACAGAAACAGAAATCTAAGAAAGGAAACATAGGGGGTCCTCAAACTTTTAAATAGGGGGCCAGTTCACTGTCCCTCAGACTGGTGGAGGGTGGGACTATAGTATAAACAAAAACTTTGTTTTGTGGGCCTTTAAATAAAGAAACTTCATAGCCCTGGGTGAGGGGGATAAACATCCTTAGCTGCTGCAGACCCCTTAGGCTGCCATGGAACAAAGGAAGTGAATCTTAGGGAAGAACTGCCAGTGTAGTCGCTCGCAAAAGCCTGTGACCAGGTGAGGTGACCGCCAATGACAGCTGTCACCAGGGGTGGAGGGACGGCCCACGTAAGGGAAGAGAGGCCGTAACCTCGGGAGTGTCCCCTTCCCAGACTGAGGATAAAAGCTGCTTCCCGGCTGTGTCTGCTCTTCCGCTCAAGTGTTTCCCGGACTCCTCAGCGAGCCGGTGGAGTTCTCGGTAGGAGCTCGGCTCTTACAGACCGGAACTCCCCTCACCCCTGAGAAAGGCGGCAGTCTCAGTCCGGGGACCTCCTCTCTAGGCCCTGGGGAGGCGGGCTGGAGACCGAGGGCCCCCGGCAGTGTCTGTAGGGCTCCCTCCTGAGGCGGCTCCGCCCCCCGCCCCCGGGGTCCGAAGTCGGGCAGCTTCTGCGTTGGCCCCCGCTTGTGGGTCTTACTCTGGAAGAGGACCGCGGATGCAGGGAGGTGATGCCGCGAGATACAGGGGATCTAAGGGAGGTCGCCAGCCTCGGTTCCCCTCCAGAGCCGTCTGGGCCCAGCGGCCCCGAGGGAGAGGCCGGGAGAGCGCGGCCTTTTTAAGCTGAGGTCTTGGCTACGGCTGTTAGACTGAAGCGACACCCATTCAGTGATTAAGGCTAGGTAAGAAATGAGGCAAAGAATGGCCTCTTTTACCCAGTTTTAAAAAAAGGTATCAGTCGGGGAGGGGAAGACCTCAGGGTTTGTGACCAAAACTGCAACATTTGCTGTTTATATTCTCTGAGCCAACGGGCCCAATGACCAAGTGGGGCTTGATCTGGGACCGGTTGCTTTCTAATCAATGAGAACCAGAATGATTGGGGTTTAAGGTATAACCTTTAAGAAAGAAATCCGGCAGGTGAACCCCAGTATATCTCGTCCGGCTTCAGGGCTCACAATTTATATTCCTTTGGAAACTGGCTTCAGATTAACTAAGGCAACAACCCATTCGGTAATGAAGACTAGATAAGAAAAACCTGGTCTTTGCTTTGACCCAGATTGTCTCAGAATTAAGATAACAGTGAATGGGATAAACTGAGAGAAGACCTCCCATGGGAAAGTGACCCTGAACTGTGACTTGAGACTTTACAATGACAAGTTGAGCTACAGCTAAAAAGCTGCAGGTATTTGATTGTCTTGGATTAACATTTCTCCTCCTGTTCCCTCTCCTCCCCTCCCCCCCAATTAGCATTAAGTGCTTCTTTTAAAAGTGATGATCTGGTTTTGGGAATTCAACTAACAGAATTCTCTCATCCAAGAATATCTACTTATATAGCAGTTCTCTAAGGAAATATAAATTTATTATTTACTAATATTCTTTTGTTTCCGAGATAGATTTCCACATTTAGAAAGTAAACCTGGACTCCCCAAGACTAGAAAAAAGGTCAAGGGGGCAGGGTTGAAGGCTTCTGCATTTAGTGCCTATTTAGTCTTGTGTTTTGCAGTTTGTACTTTACACTCTTACTGATGACAAGTTGTCTGTTAGGAGTTGCCCTTTCTAGGGAGAGCATAATAAATCCCTTTTTGCTTTTTGTTTTTTTTAGTCTCTGATTTTAATTTGTGTAAGTATCATTGTCCCACACAACAGCAATTGTTGCTGTTTGGACTAGAAACACTTAAGTTCTTACCTCCCAGATTGATTCCTTTTTGTTGTTGTTGTTGATGATAAGAAAGGCCATTCTTTACTTCATTTCTTTCATACCTAGCTTTAATCACTAAATGGGTAGTTGCCTCAGTCAAATCAAGATTGATTGGGTGAAAAAGATTCCAACAGGAGGGGATGCAGGAAAACTGGGACACTGATGCATTGTTGGTGGAGTTGTGAACGAATCCAACCATTCTGGAGAGCGATCTGGAATTATGCCCAAAAAGTTACCAAACTGTGCACACCCTTTGATCCAGCAGTGTTACTACTGCGCTTATACCCCAAAGAGATACTAAAAGAGGGAAGGGGACCTGTATGTGCCAGAATGTTTGTGGCAGCCCTGTTTGTAGTGGCTAGAAACTGGAAAATGAATGGATGCCCATCAATTGGAGAATGGCTGGGTAAATTGTGGTATATGAATGTTATGGAATATTATTGTTCTGTAAGAAATGACCAGCAGGATGAATACAGAGAGGACTGGCGAGACTTACATGAACTGATGCTAAGTGAAATGAGCAGAACCAGGAGATCATTATACACTTCGACGACGACGATACTGTATGAGGATGTATTCTGATGGAAGTGGATTTCTTTGACAAAGAGATCTAACTCAGTTCCAACTGATCTATGATGGACAGAAGCAGCTACACCCAAAGAAAGAACACTGGGAAACGAATGTGAACTGTTTGCATTTTTGTTTTTGTCCCAGGTTATTTTTACCTTCTAAATCCAATTCTCCCTGTGCAACAAGAAAACCGTTCGGTTCTGCAAACATATACTGTATTTAGGATATACTGCAACATATCTAACATATATAGGACTGCTTGCCATCTAGGGGAGGGGGTGGAGGGAAGAAGGGGAAAAATTGGAACAGAAACGAGTGCAAGGGATAATGTTGTAAAAAAAAAATTACCCTGGCATGGATTCTGTCAATATAAAGTTATTATTAAATAAAATTAAAGAAAATATTAAAGAAAAAAAAATAAAGCATTATACAAATAAAAAAAGAAAAAGATTCCAACAAGGATCAAGTCTTTCTCTGATAACTAGGTAAGTCATAGGGAAGATCATTAACAGGAGAGAAACTGAATTGCTATTCAAGCTGCTCACTGAGACAGGCAGGGTTATCTTCTTAAGTGGATCTTTATTGAAGGTTGAATTCCTTGTTGAAATCCTCATCAAATTCCTTGCATTGAAAAATTATCATGCCCCCACAGTTACTGTGGCCAAAATTATGATGTCAATCCTCAGATTATTTATCTCCTACAAAGTCTTTGCAGGTTCATTAGGAATAGCCCTCCATATGGCAACAAGTTCTTTAGGAACTCTGCCTGCCTTATGGCCTCTTTCTCCTTTGTCATAGCTAACTTTTTTTTAATTAAAGCTTTTTATTTTCAAATTTATTTTCAAAACATGCATGGACGCTTGCAAAACCCTGTGTTCCAATTTTCCCCTCCTTCCTGCCATCTAGATGGCAAGTAATCCAATATATGTTAAACATGGTAAAAATATATGTTAAATCTAACATATGCATATATATTTATACAGATATCTTGCATAGCTAACTCCTTATGGAATTAGCCTGCTTACTAAGAATGAGTCAAAATGACTAACTCCTTTTAGGGTTAGCCTGCTTACTAAGTGTGAGTCACAATGGGTAACTGCTTTTAGGATTAGCCCAGTTACTACGGCTAACTCCTTTTTGGGAATTTAGCTCACTAGTCAATGGTGTAATCTCATACTAATTCCTTTTATGAACCAGCCCACTTTTTTTTGGCTTGTTTATTTCTTTATTTTTTTATATAGCTTTTTATTTTTCAAAATACATGCAAAGATAACTCATCATTCATCCTTGCAAAATCTTGTGTTCTGTATTTTTCTCTCTCCTTTCTCCCTCCTTCCTCCCCTAGACATCAAACAATACAACATAGGGAAATATGTGCAATTCTTTTAAACATATTCCTACATTTATCATGCTGCACAAGAAAAATCAAATAAAAAAATGAGAGAACAAACAAACAAACATCAATAACAACATAAAGGTGAAAACACCATGTTGTGATCCACACTCAGCTCCCACAGTCCTCTTTCTGGGTATAGATGGCTCTTTCCATCACAAAACCACTGGAACTGGCCAGAATTATCTCATTATTTAAATGCCATGTCCATCAGAATTAATCATGGTATAATCTTGTTGCCATGTATAATGATCTCCTGGTTCTACTCACTTTACTTAACATCAGTTCACATAAGTCTCTCCAGGTCTCCCTGGAAACATCCTGCTGATCATTTCTTATAGAAAAATAATATTACATAATATTCATATACAATAACTTATTCAACCATTCTCCAACTGATGAGCATCCATTCAGTTTCCAGTTTCTTGCTGCCACAAACATTTTTGCACTCGTGGGTCGTTTTCCTTCCTTTAAGATCTCTTTGGATATTGACCCAGTGAACACACTGCCCAATCAAAGGGAATGCACAGTTTGATAGCTCTTTGGGCACAGAGGAACTAGCCCACTTTCTATGCATCATAATAGCTAGTTCTTTAGGAATTCAGCCTGCCTTAATGGCTTCTTACCCCACTTTATGGCATCCTTTTGTTAATCATGCACCCCACCCCCATTTGGGAACTTAGCCCATCTTCAACAGCATACTAAAATCTTTGCCTCTTGGTTTGAAGATAGTCTAAGTCTACAAATTCTTTTGTTACACCTCATGATCCTGGCCTGAAATCCTGAAGCATTTCAGGACAAATCAGAGCTTATGTACCACTAAAATCATCTTTGGAAATTCAGGATCCTCTCCACAGAACAATGAGGCAATGGAAAATAGGACTTTAATGGATTTCAAGATTTATATTCAACAGTTGTGGATCAGTTTGAATTTATTTGTTGAAATCAATCATCTTAAATTCTATCTTCCATCTTTGTGCATGAGCAATATTGTTCATGGAACCATGAAACTACTTTAAATTTATATATACTAAAATAGGTCAAAAAGGGTATATTATTGTCACAGTAACAGCACTATATTGATTTTTAAGTAATAAGGTCATAGAATCTAAGGATCATAGATTTTATCCTGGAAATAACATTATAGTCCATTTAATTAATCATTCTAGAGATAAGGAACCTAAGACCTACAGAGGAAATAGTGGATCCAAGTCTATTCAAGGCTAGAGGTAGTAGAATTAAGATTTAGCTTGGTCAGTCAATCCAAAAGCATTCATTCAATAAATTCTCTATGGCAGGTACTGCAGTAGGTGCTCGAGATGCAGAGAAAAACAAAAACAAGGTCTCTATTTGCAAAGGGCTCGAGTTCTTGTAGGAAAGAGTGGAGCAAACATGCTGGAGCAGACAGACTGGCATGAGGGGCAGCCCATGCCGACAGATGGACACAGAAGATACTCTGAGCCAAGACTGAAGGAGTCAGATTGTGGCTTCCCCAAAGAAACCAGAGAACAGGGACTTATCACACTGGAATGATAGGAAGGGACAGATTGGGAAAGGCTGTAAAAACAGAGAATTGATCCTAACGGTCATGCTGAGCTCCTAAAGTTTCCTGAGCAGGAATTGAGGGGGTGACACATTCAGACCTGCATTTCAATTTTTACAAATATCCATCTATGGATGGACAATATTATCCTCATTTTTTTGTTGAAGATGTTATTGTTTAGTCATTTTAGTCCTGTCCAATTCTTCGGGACCCATTTGGATTTGGGTTTTTTGTTGTTTTTTTGTTTGTTTGTTTTATTTTGTTTTTTGTTTTTGGCGAAAGTACTGGAATGGTTTGCTATTTTCTTCTCCACTCACTTTACAGATGAGGAAACAGGCAAAACATGGTGAAATGATTTAGCCAAGGTTACACAGCTAGTAAGTGTCTGAGGCTAGTTTTGAGCTCATGAAGATGAGATTTCCTGGCTCCAGGGGCTAGTACTTTATCCATTTGTGCTACCTTGTAAACTGTGACAAAAAAGAAGCCAAGTGATTTGCCCAGGATTGTACTGGCTATTAATTAACCAGCTAGTTGGTGTCTGAGGCTGGGTTTTGATCTCAGATCTTGATTGAAAGCTCAGTGCTCTCTCCAGTGGGAGAACATTCCAAGCAAGGGGGATAGCCAGTAAAAAGGCTAGGAAGGAACATCACCTTAATCTTTGAGAGCAAGCTCAAGAAACCAGGGGGCTGAATAAACTGTCAAGGATGGCTTCTCAAAGGGAATGAGCCAATTCCTCTCAAGCTGAAAAACTTTGGAGCATCAAGCTCTGGAAGGACAGCCTGTCCCTAAGTTCTGATTGCTCTTGAGGCAGGACCAGAACAGATCTGACAGCTAAACAACTTTAGGAGTGAGCTCCCTGCATCCAGGCAGCTAAAGACATTCTTTCTAAAAATGCCTTGTTTTGTTATTGTGTTGTTATCTTGTTTTTATATCACTTAGATTTCTCACTGAGAATGGAGGGCTGTTGTACTCTGATTCTTGTTATAGCTTTTTAAGCTATATATTCATATATATTGTGTATATATTCATATATGTGCATATGTGTTACACATATGTATGCATGTAAAAATTATATTAAATATAGAATTAAAATTTAAAATAGAACAAATATAGAAAATATATTAAATAATTGATGGTGAGTGGTTAAATTGATAGTGGGGTGCTAATTAATATTAGACATTGAAAGCATGTTAGCTGGTGTCAGTAATTGATATTGGTAATCAGGACCCAAAATAATACCTCAATACCTCAGGGGTATCTCTAGAATCCTGAGGAGGAGATTTAGCGGCTCTCTGAGTGCAATTAAAATTTGGGACAAGGATTTCCAAAGTTTACATCTGATTTTTATTTCTCTCTCCCCACATATATGTGTGTGTGTGTGTGTGTGTGATGTGTATGTATGTGTATGTGTATATGTTTGTATATGTGTGTGTTTAGATCTTATATATATAAGATATATGTATATGTTTGGTCCTTGAAAACCCAAGACCTATTCACAGAAAAGGAAAAGAAGTACTAAGACCTTAACAAAATGGAGAGAAGTTGAATGGAACTAGATTACTGGGGGGCTATAAGCAGACATGTAAATTTGGAAAATGGTAAACTTAGCCAGGGAGAACCACCTCTGGGAGGGACCAGACTATAGGACTGAGGCTGTTTTGAATCCTTGAGCCTATGTTGCTGGCCTACCCTCAAGCTGAAATCCTTTATCTCTTACCTTTCCTTGGGCTCCCTTTTGGGAACCTAAAACACTTCCTTTTTTGCTATAGAGAAATTCTATTCACCTTTATTTAAAAAAAAAAAAAGTTTAACGTTATAAATGATTTTAACCATTGGTATTTGTGCCTTTGGCTTGTACAAGTCTGGGTGTACTTCCTAAGAATGGGTGTGAAAAAGACAATTAAGGGAGAAGTATCCTCAGAGCCAAGCAGTGTAAGTGATCAGAAATGCTGTCTCTGCATGGGGGCTCAGAGCTAAAAAATGATACTCACCAAGAAGGCTATGGTATATATAGTCATTGAATTAAATAAAGTTAAGTTCCTCAAAGACTGAACACCTTACTAGGTCCTGTATCAGGGCTGTAGGAGATTAAAAAAAAATAAGATACAGCACATATTCCCCATGGATCCTAATTACTTCTATTACTTCGATAATTATATTAGTTTTTAAATTGTTTATTTTATATGTATACATATATAGATATATGTATGTATATATATACTGCTTTATTTATTAAAAAAAAAAAACCTCTCATGACATTCTGCAACTTACTTTAGGGAATCCTAGTCTTGGAGATCTTTTTTTTTTTTTCCCTTTAAGAATGAAAGAAATTGAATGCATCAATTTTTTTTAATAACTTTTTATTGACAGAACCCATGCCAGGGTAATTTTTTACAGCATTATCCCTTGCACTGGCTTCTGTTCCAATTTTCCCCCTCCCTCCTTCCACCCCCTCCCCCAGATGGCAAGCAGTCCTTTACATGTTGAATAGGTTACAGTATATCCTAGATACAATATATGTGTGCAGAGCCAAACAGTTCTCTTGTTGCACAGGGAGAATTGGATTCAGAAGGTAAAAATAACCCAGGAAGAAAAACAAAAATGCAAGCAGTTTATATTCATTTCCCAATGTTCTTTCTTTGGGTGTAGCTGCTTCTGTTCATCCTTGATCAACTGAAACTGAATTAGCTCTTTATCAAAGAGATCCACTTCCATCAGAATACATCCTCAAACAGTATCATTGTTTTTTTTTTTGTTTGTTTTTTTTTAATATTTTATTTTATTTTATAATAACTTTATATTGACAGAATCCATGCCAGGGTAATTTTTTTTACAACATTATCCCTTGCACTCGCTTCTGTTCCGATTTTTCCCCTCCCTCCTTCACCCCCTCCCCTAGATGGCAAGCAGTCCTATATATGTTAGATATGTTGCAGTATATCCTAGATACAATATATGTTTGCAGAACCGAGCAGTTCTCTTGTTGCACAGGGAGAACTGGATTCAGAAGGTAAAAACAACTCGGAAAGAAAAACAAAAATGCAAATAGTTCACATTCGTTTCCCAGTGTTCTTTCTTTGGGTGTAGCTGCTTCTGTCCATCATTTATCAATTGAAACTGAGTCTTTGTCAAAGAAATCCACTTCCATCAGAATACATCCTCATACAATATTGTTGTCGAAGTGTAAAGTGATCTCCTGGTTCTGCTCATTTCACTCAGCATCAGTTCATGTAAGTCTCGCCAGTCCTCTCTGTATTCATCCTGCTGGTCATTTCTTACAGAACAATAATATTCCATAACATTCATATACCACAATTTACCCAGCCATTCTCCAATTGATGGGCATCCATTCAATTTCCAGTTTCTAGCCACTACAAACAGGGCTGCTACAAACATTTTGGCACATACAGGTACCTTTCCCTTCTTTAGTATCTCTTTGGGATATAAGCCCAATAGAAACACTGCTGGATCAAAGGGTATGCACAATTTGATAACTTTTTGGGCATAATTCCAGATTGCTCTCCAGAATGGTTGGGTTCGTTCACAAATCCACCAGCAATGCATCAGTGTCCCAGTTTTCCCGCATTCCCTCCAACATTCATCATTATTTTTTCCTGTCATCTTAGCCAATCTGACAGGTGTGTAGTGGTGTCTCAGAGTTGTCTTAATTTGCATTTCTCTGATTAATAATGATTTGGAACACTCTTTCATATGAGTGGTAATAGTTTCAATTTCATCATCTGAAAATTGTTCATATCCTTTGACCATTTATTTATCAGTTGGAGAATGGCTTAATAAACAGTATCATTGTTGAGGTATATAATGATCTACTGGTTCTGCTCATTTCACTTAGAATGCATCAAATTTTTAAAATGAAACACTATCAGAGCTAAAAATTTTAAATGAATAAATAAGAAAATTAAATAGTTATGATTCTAACAGTAATATTAATTTATAAATATTACATTAAACTGAAGTTCTGGATAGATATGATTCATATCTATATACAAAGATAATGTGGTTAAGAAAATGCACTGGATTCTGAAGTAGACAAGTCTGAAAAGTTTGCACTGGAATTTTTTAAAAACATCTTGCATTTTGTCTCCATTTTTTAGATTGACTTTAGATTTTTGCATTGGACTCTATAGTAATGTTTTAATTTTGCATTTGCTATCAAATGAAATGAAGCTTTCTTCAACATTAAAAGAAGAATTTTTGCCAAACACCACAGTAATGAGGAAAGGTTCATAGGAGGAGCAGTGGGTCTTTATCAGGCTTGAAAACTGAGAGGAGGCCCCTCCCACAAAAACAGACAAGCCTCTTGTTCAGGGCAATGTATTAAATAGCCCATAGAACAGAAAACCCAATTGCTGTTTTTCAAAGTTTTAAAACTCAAATCACTAGGGCTCCAGTATCTCACAGCCTGCAAAGTTTTAATGACTTCTTTATCTTCTGCAAATTGGCCTGCATCTCGTCTGTATTTTTTGGTGCATTTAACTTGAAGATGTTCACATACGTATATACATTGATGTATATTATATATATATATTAATATGTACATATACATGTACGTAAATACAAATATAAACACACACCTATGAATATAAAAAACATTACTATGTTATGAAGGGGATTTCAGAATCCTTGTTTCCATTTAAGTTTTGAGATAGTTTTGTTAGCAGAATTTAAGCTCCCTCTCAAGAGAATGGTAATAGTTTTGCTTTTTGAGAAATTATTGTATATAACATACAGATTCGAAAGAATTTGGAGTAGGCCTGAAAAAATATTTGAGAGAAATTTAAATTTTGCACTTTCAACCTCAGGTTATTTTTGCTTTTAAACGGGGCAGTGTGCTCAGACACATTTGGTAAATCAGCTCTAGTATGGAACTGAAAAACTGAAAAGAGGAATAATACTCATTTCATTCTTTTCTAATGCAAACCCAGAGCCCTCCTCTTTTTTCCTGAACCCCCCATCCATGCCATTTTTGTGTTAGCATATATTTTTTCAACCAGAAATAGAGCAGAAGTGCAGAAGAGATTTGGGTTAGAAGTGGCATCAAAGAGACAAAAGATTTTTTATGGTCTGTGAAATGAAAGGACTGGATTAAATGATTTCTAAGGCATTAAGGTTCCTCTCCATCCCACCGTGAGTTCTTAATTCTTCCGCCTAGAATCCCAGCCACCTTATTTCCTATTCCATTCCAAACTGGCAAAGATAGAAAGAAGAATTCTAACCCCAGAATAGAGAGAGCAATTCCCTGGGGATGTGGGAAGGACTTGGGATTCCACTTCAAAAAGGGGAAAGGAATAATCTTATGATGAAGAGAGCTATCCACACCCAGAGAGAGCACTGTGGGAACTGAGTCGGGACCACAACATACCGTGTTCCCCGATAATAAGACCTATCCCGAAAATAAGCCCTCCCCTTACTGTGTATGATTCCTCTAAAATAAGCCCTCCCCCGAAAATAAGTCCTATTGAGATTGCTACTGTGATGAAGGTGATCCCCTGCGCTACACGCTACATTACGGTACCCTCTGTATGCACCTTCCCCCCTCCTACCTCCCCAAGCCATTCAAGGACCATTTGCGCATGGAAGTCAGTGACTACATTGAAAATAGAATGGAAAGAAATCAGCGTGGAAACTTTGTGAAGCCCTGTCTGCAAGAAGTCGTGACTTGGGTGAAGAAGTCATGGGATAAAATTACTGACAGCTGTGTTGCCAAGGCACTACGAGCAGGTTACCTGGACAAGGCATGTTCATTTAAAGAGAGCTCTATTGCTGGACATGACAGATTGGGTCTACTTCTTCTGAAGGAAATAGAGGCGCAAGACATCCAGGGCAGAATTCAGGATATGAACACTTATGATGATGTTGTTGAAGAAGATGACATGATCATTATTGAATAAAGGTACTTTTTTTTTTTGTTCACATTTACCTGTTTATTAAAATTGCTGTCAATGTTCATTAAAATAAGCCCTCCCCTGAAAATAAGCCCTCTGGTGGTTTTTCTGTCCAAAAAAAAAATAAGACAGTGTCTTATTATCGGGGAAACACGGTAGCATTTTCACTCTTTTTGTTGTTGTTTGATTGCATTTTGTTTTCTTTCTCAGTTTTTCCCTTCTTGATCCAATTTTTCTTGTGCAGCAAGATAATTGTATAAATATGTTGGATTTAACATGTACTGGGTTACTTGCCATCTAGGGGAGGGGGTGGGGAGAAGGAGGGGAAAATTTGGAACACAAGGTTTTGCAAGGGTCAATGTTGAAAAATTACCCATGCATATATTTTGAAAATAAAAAGTTTTAATAATTTTTTTTAATTTTTAAAAAAAAAATTTTTTTAAAGAAAGGGGAAGGGAAAAAGCATTTATAAGTGCCTACTGTTTGCTGGAAAATGTGCTAAGTGCTTTGCAAATGAAACTCATCATGACATCTTGAAGTAGGTGCTATTATTACTTCTGTTTTACAGCTGAGGAAACAGGCAGAGGTTAAAAGATTTGCTGAGGATCATATAGCTAGCAGGTGTCTGGAGACGCCTGATCTGAGGGATCAAATCTTCCTGACTCCTGTCCTGATTTCCTGATTCTATCCATGACACTGAAAATTGGGACTCTCCAATGAAATCCAAGGCCCAAGTTGGGTCTTGTTGCTGTTCGGTCTAAGGACCATTCATGCCAGCCTTCTGAAGCCCTCTAACTTGCGAAGTCTGTCCATGGTACCATCTGTACATCTCATTCCCCCTTCCCCTTCCCCTTTTGCCTTCAGTCTTTCCAAACTTCGTGGTGTTCCCCAATAAGTCTTCCCATTGGGTGACCAGAGTATTCAGCTTCAGCATCACTATTTAACCTTCCAGTGCATGCTCTGAACAGGATGAACTTTAAGTTATTGGACATGTCACCAATGACAAAGTTAAGTTAATGACTTAAGTATTAACTGAGACAAATCTCTGATTGCCAAACTCTCCTTATAGCTGTGGAGACTGAATAAGGGATTCTCCCCTACTCCCAAACTGGTCATAGCTTTAGCATAAGTGCAAGGGTCTGAACTTGCCATTCCCCGGGTAGGAAAAAAGGAGGGAAGAAAAAGAGATCCAGGACTGGATATGAAAGGAACAAAAGGAGGGGACTGAGCTTAATCACCATGACAATGAACGGTTAGCTGCGATCATTGATGAAAGGGATGGCAGAAGCTTTGATAGAGATGACTAGGACAGTTGGGATGCTCTACTGGAGGAAGTAATCACACTCTCATCTGAGATCTTCCATGTTTTCTAGTGATAGTTAACCCTTGTTATCTTGTTAACCAGGTCTAAAACAATGGTAAGTTGTCTTTATTTCTACCAAAATCCTTAAGAGAGAACTAACCCTCTAAAGATCTTTTCTCCATTTTTATAATTCAGGTCTGTTGTTCATTTAGAATGACATCTATTGGACTGTTCATTATATATTCATAAAAGACAAGGAAAATAAACATACCTTCCAGCTTGTACTCCAACAGACACCATATGGGCTTAATTACCACACTACCAGAGGTAGGGAAAAATGATGGAACTGACTTTATATTTATAAACTGTGTCAATACCAGAGGATTCCTACCAAGCATGAAAGCTAAGAATAGCTAACTGAGCTTCATACTCACTTGTTGTATGACCTCAAGCAAATCTTTTCCAAGTCT
Source organism: Antechinus flavipes (assembly GCF_016432865.1). NCBI lineage: Eukaryota > Metazoa > Chordata > Mammalia > Dasyuromorphia > Dasyuridae > Antechinus > Antechinus flavipes. The sequence goes on along the minus strand of NC_067402.1, from coordinate 64,313,378 downwards.
CAGTTCCCTTTATGGGCCAAATTAAAATCACTCACCCAAAAAGTTTATTCTTTTTGAAGTTTAAAAGATATTCTAAAATATAATTTGAGATTTTTCAACTCAACACTAGAAATCCTAGGGTGTAGTCATTCATCCATTCAATCATAATTCATTCTTTAATTCCACAAATACTCAGAGTTATTGAAAAGATCAAAGGCAATAATGTTAGTAAAATGCTACATGAATTTTAAATGACTAGATAGATGTTATTATATATACATACACATAACTATGGAGTATGGTTAAAGCTAGACACACAGACTCACTGGTATAGAAACCCTCCACCAATGTAGATCAGCTACTTGCCTATGCTTTTGTTCTTATGGAGTAATAATTTTCATACACACATGTGAATATGTTTATATAGGTACATATATAATCTACATGTACATATGTGTACACATATATATGTATGCAGAATACAAATATACATATATTTTATCTATCTATCCTGAAATAACCTATGCATACTTAGATCTTTTTAATATTACTTAGGCTTCAGAAAATAATTCCTTAAACTTTAGAATTGAGCAAATGGAAGCTAATGACTTTATGAGAAATCAAGATAAATTAAAGCAAAGCCAAAAAATTTTTTAAAAAATAGGAAAAAAGTGAAATATCTTATTGGAAAAACAGCTGACCTGGAAAATAGATCTAGGACAAATAATTTAAAAATTATTGGTCTATCTGAAAGTCACAATCAAAGAGCCTGGACATCATCTTCCAAGAAATTATCAAGGAAAACTGTCCTGATAGTCTAGAATCAGAGGGAAAAAGAGAAACTGAATCAATTGATCACCTCCTGAAAGACATCCCAAAACAAAAACTCCCAGGAGTTGACCAAATTGACCATCACTGGGCTGTAAGTTTATGAAGGAGAGAAAGGTGATAGAGGGCTAGAAGGGGCTGGATTATGAAGAGTAGTTTATTTTGGACCCTGGAGGATCCATATCACACTTTAGCCACAGGACATTCAGCTTGAGATGTCTTTAAGCCGCAGATGAGTGACTGGGTCTCAGCATAAAGTCTTTAGCTGTATCTGGGAATTTTCTGCTTAGAAATGATCATGAAAGCCATGGCAACTGATGAGACTGACAAGTGAGCTAGGAGATGACCCAAAGAGAAGGGGCCAAGGATAGAGTCTTTTTTTTTTTTTAATTTAAATTTTATTTTATTTAATAATAACTTTGTATTGACAGAATCCATGCCAGGGTAATTTTTTACAACATTATCCCTTGCACTCGCTTATGTTTCGTTTTTTTCCCCTCCCTTCCTCCACCCCCCCCCCAAGATGGCAAGCAGTCCTATATATGTTAAATATGTTGCAGTATATCAAGGATGGAGTCTTTGAGGAAAATCTACCTCTATTGGACATGTCACAAATGACAAAGCAGAAAGGGAAATCTAGAGGGTCCAACAGAAGGGACAAGAACCACGTGAGAGCAGTTAGGAAATCCTGGAGAGTGAAAATATACAGGAGGTGACTGGTGCTAGGAGATGCTGCAGCAAGGTCAAAGAGATCAGGACTGAGAAAAGGCCATTAGGGCTGGCAATTAGAGACCACGAGTGGGGCTGGATCCGGTGTAGTTCAATAATGAGCTAAGAAACTGGATTGCAAAGTCTTAGAAGAGGTGAATGGAAACCAGGAGTACCGATAGCTTTCTCAGGGGATTCTGCAGCAAAGGGGCATTGGAAAGGCAGCATAATGCAGCTCGAAGGAAGGCAGCAGGGAAGAAACCAGCGTTTAAAAAGTAAAGATAAGAGTGGAGATAATAGAAGAAGCACTATGGTGGAGAAGGTGGGTTCAAGGTCACATGCGTTTGCAAGGAGAAATTAAGTCATTTCCCCAAGGTCACAAAGTCAGTATCAGAGCCAGGATCTAAATTTAAGTTTTTTTGGTTCCCTATCATGCTCTCTCTTAACAATGTAATATTTATCAAACATTCCCCAAATCCCCTTGATGAGCTGGTAGGAAAATATACATCCTAGCTTGAGAACTCCTTATCTAATCCCATTTTCTCATTTTGCAGATGAGGAAACTGAGCAAATAGAGAAAGTATTTGAATAAAGATTCTCTTATTTCATTTCCTGTGCTCTTTCCACTGAAGCATCTTCCTACTGCTCAATAGTCTCCAGTGGCTTGTTGCATATTATACTATGGTAGTGACATTTATACAAGAAGGTTATTGTTGCTGTCTAAAAATGACTCCGTAATCAAGAGGGAATGAATGAAAGAAAATGTTTGTGTAAGTCAATTATTTTCTTCATATTAATGTTAATTAAGCAAGTCCTTCCCCTTTTAGAGCCCTGACTTTGTGTGTAATATTCTCTCTAAAATGTAATCTTCTCTTGTTGGGGTTTTCTTGGGGTCTCTGGAGGCAGCTTTCCTTTCAGTTCATTAATCACCCCAAAGGCAGCCAGGTCTTAAAGTCCAAATCCTTTATTGTCTCTTTCCAAGTCTTGTCTCCTTTCCTTGGGGTTTGGCTAATTTTTCTGGAGGCTTCTCTCTCTCCTTGGTTCCAAGAGCTTGAGCTCTCACCTGCTTTCTCTGGCTTCTGAATCTTCCCAATTCCAAAGATTTGTGCTTCAGCCTCCAGCCACAACAAAGGTGGATGATGAAATTAATCTGTCTCAGCCTCTGAGAGATTCTAGTGCGCTTGTCCTCCCTGGCCCTAAGAGCTTCTCCTTATATGCCCCACACTGAGTATACACCAATCATTATATCACTAGGAAACCATTATTTGTTGTAGGATTAAATCAATGCTAAACTAGATTTAACCATTGTCTTCTCAATTCCACTTAGTACCTTGTTTCAAGTTCTGGCCCAAAACATCTCCTTGTAGGATTAAATCAATCATACTGAATCATGCTAAATTAGATAACTATCTCTCTATCAATTCCACTGACTTAGTACCTTCTTTCAAGTTCCCGCCCATAACACAGGGTGTCAGTTCCTGTGAATATCAGAAACCAATCAAGATTGACTGATGGCCTTTGCATTTTTAGCAAATTATTGATTTGCATCTTGTTTATAATCAACTTGTACTAAAGAATTGGGGGATTCATAGGAATATATAAGGTAGTAAATTTTTGTTTATAATTCTGTTCATATTGCAGTTTTCCAGATCTTTGCAGATATATATGAAACCAACCTAAAGCCACCAACCACTGGTCTAAAGAAAGAACCTTATTTTTGCTTTAGTTTACGTCCGTAGGGTTAGCAAGTTTCTAGCAAGTAAGAAGCTCTTAATAAATGCTGGTTCATTGACGATACCATTCAGGAATCAACTTGTCAAAATTTAGTCATATACATCATGTAAATAGGAAACTAGGCTCTTGTCTTCTCTATTGGAGACTACATGAAAATAACTATATACATAAGAATGCATAATGTAAATGGATAGAAAGTTTACTTAGAAAAAATAACAGGTTATTCACAACTTGGTTCAAATAAGAAATAAGGTAGCTTATAATTTAACTGGAATATCTCAACTTTTATCTGACAATGAAATTCTTTCTTCTCCATGCTATCAACAAGTAAATTTTCTTTGACTTTAGAACTTAGCATTGACCAAATTTTATTTACTTCCACATCCCCAATTAAATTCTGCCGAATTGTAGTTTTAGGAAGAGATATAATTTGGCTTGAACAAGTATGAGGAGAGCTGCAAATAAAATGGAGAAATTAGTCAATCAATAAGCATTTATCAGGTTCTACTATATATCAGGGACCATATTAAGCACTGATGACACAGTGCAAGGCAAGAGTCAATTCTCAAGGAGCAGTGGGGAGAAAAAATATATAAACAGGATATGTACAGGAGAAATTGGAGATAATCAATAAAGGGAAGACACTGGCAGAGGGAAAAGACTTGGAAATCCAATGAAAAATTCCTGTGCTTACACTATAGCTGAGCAACAATGAGGAGCTGTGTTATGGCAGGGTCATTGGGCTGAGTGGGCCGCTGCTGCCACCTAGCTGCTTAGGATACCCAAGCCTATAGCAATTAAATGCTAATCCAAATCTGTTGTACCAATACTATCTAAAAGGCATGGGTATTTCTCCATTTAGAAGTGTAATTTTGCTTATGTGGTACACATATTGCCTAAAATGCATGGGTATTTCTTTATTTATAAATATGACATTTGATTATTTTCCTCTACATTATTTTTAGTCCAGTAGAATATTTGACATATGGCATCAAGAAGCAGCATAGAAAAGTGGATTGATAGCTTGCTTTGGAACCAGAGGGATCTGGATTCAAATTCTCTCTATGGCTTCTCTCTCTTACTTCTGTTGTTTTGGGGATAGCTGTTAATATTTCTGGATCTCAATTTCTTCATTTGTAAAATGAGTGGGTTAGATTGGACAACCTCTGAAGTCCCTTCCAGTTCTAAATCTGTGTCCCTATTCTGCAATGAAATATCTGTAAAGTCGTTTCTAAACTTTAAAGTCCTATATAAAAACAAGTTATTATTGTCATATAAGCACAGAGTAACAAAAACAAAAACACAGTCCTGATTTTGGGATGCTCACCCTTTATTACATACTTTGGTTGTTCTGTTCGTAAGCCAAAAAAACAAAACTTTAATTTGGCTTTGGGAGGGGCCTTTTCTACCTTGTGAGGTCAAAGCTGAATGGCTTTGAATGGCCTTAATAGAATCTTTAACAATTATAGCATGAATTATCAATGTTAAGCCCATTGTTTGAAGGGACTCGTTAAGTGTTTTTATGGTCTCCACCAAAACTCTTGTTTATCTTCTTCTTGAAGAAGACCATGATTTCAGGGAGGTGAATGCAAGTGAGGGAGGGCTGTAGAAGGTCACCTGTCTCACTTTCTCCTCCAGAGCCATCTGGGTCCAGTGGTCAGATATAGATCAGGAAGACTGGAGATACCCCTGGATACAGTGGGAGACCTGGGCCTTTTTAAAGTCAAGATCTCAGTTCAAAAGAGGTAACACCAAATCAGTGATTAAGACTAGATAAGAAATGAGGCAGAAAATGGCCTCTTTTACCTAGTTAAAAAAAATTCAATCTGAGAAGGAAAGACTCTTAAGAATTTTTGGACGAAAGAGAAACCATTGCTATTTATATTCACTCTGAGCCAATCAGGGTCTAAACAATGACCACTTGGAGCTTGGCCTGATTCCTATTACTGGTCAATCAATAAGAGCCAGGGTGATTTGGATTTAAGGCATGATCCTTAAAAAAGAAATCTAACCCGTAAACCAAAACTTTTTAAACTATGAACCCCATATGTTGAATGTGGAGGTCGTGAAAAATTTGACAACAATAAAAGATATCAAATATTCTGCCAAGATTAAATTATTTATGTAAAAATAAACAAGCACATCCATCTTTAATATGCAAAATTGATTTTGTCTTTAATAAATAGTAAAATTACATGAATATCAAAGAATTGTTTTTAAATAAATCTATGATTTATTATCAGTAAACATTTGATTTGTATCCCTATTTTGTGTACTTGTATACCCAATATTCCTTAAAAATTTCTCAGGTAAAAAGAATGGAAAAGATTTAAGAAGCTCTGCCATAAACCACAGAATTTTAAACAGTGGGAAAAAATCACATTCCTTTGGGCAGAGCATCCATAGGCACTTATATATCATGGCATCACCTTCCAGAACTCATGGTCCCCTTCAAGAATGAAGGACAAATATCAAAAATAAGGACATGAGAAGGAAGGAAGGAAGGGAGGGAGGGAGGAAAAAAAGGAGGGAGGGAAGAAGGAAGGAAGGAAGAAGGAAGGGAGGAAGGAAGGAAAGGAGGGAGGAAGGAAGGAAGAAGAAAGGGAGGAAGAAAGGAAGGAAGAAGAAAGGGAGGAAGGAAGAAAGGAAGGAGAAAGGGAGGGAGGAAAGGAGGGAAGAAAGGAAGGAAGGAGGAAGAAAGAGAGAAGGAGGGAAGAAGGGAGGGAGGGAGAAAGGGAGAGAAGAAAGAAGGGAGTGAGAGAAGGAAGAAGAGAGGAAGGAAAGGCAGAAAGGTGGGCAGGCAGGCAAGCTGTGTGCTTAACTGACCAGCTTATTTGGGTCCACCAAAGCTATGACAAGATTGATTTAGAGTTGAGTAGGTCTCTACAGAAGCCTATACAAGAGACCACTGAATTCACAGATGAAGCTTGGGTCTCTACTTCTCTGCTTCTTAAATTATACACAAACTCCCAAATAGTGTATTCTCTAGCAAAAGCATAGGAATCATAAATCAAAAAGCAAAGCTTTTAATTAGGATAGAAGTAAATATCAAAGGAAAACACTCTAGTCCCAAAGGGATATAGAATCTCACCTAGGAGAAAGAAGTGAACTCAGATAACTCTTGCTCTGAGGGACACTTTTCATAACTGAAATACTTTTCATAACTGAATTTTTTTCATAACTGAAATGCTATTCCCTCCCTGCCCTTAAAACAGTAATTTGTCCCTTTTCTGAAGACCTGATGCTTTCATTTGCTGGATGGTTTTGGTTGCTGTGATTCCTTCTTACAGGGAGAATTCTCTCTTGTAAGATTGTCTCTCAGGCTAATCAAAATATTTTTAGATTTTTCTAAATCAGGCTCATATCCAGACTAGAACAGCACAGAAACTAGCCCCTCAAAGCAAGACTTCTGAGAGGACTCATAAAGTTTGTGCCTCATTGCTGGGAATTCCCCAGATCTACTTGGTATGTAGGTTAGCAGGAATAAATTCTTTTTAATTCTCATCATGTGCTTCCTCAAAGCATTACTTTACCCTGCTACTCCCCAAAATTATCACAGTATTTCTCTCCTCCTTTCATTGCCAAACTCTGAGAAAACTTTCTAAATATCTTTCCTCTACTTCCTCACATACTCTACTCAACCCTTTGCAATCTCCCTCTAATTTCATCACTTAACTAAAAGTTGCTTTTTGGAGTTACTACCAATCTCTTAATTGCTAGATTCAACGGCTCCCCCTCCCCCTAGCCATTCTCACTTATTTCTTTTTTTTAATTAATTTTTATTTTCCCCAGTTACATGTAATAACATTTTTTTTCATTATACATATACATTCATTCTTTTACATATTACTTATGAATCATCTTAGAAGAGAAAAATCAGAACAAAAGGGAAAAACCATGAGAGAAAAAAAAAAGAAAAAGAAAAAAAGTGAACATAGTATATGTTGATTTACATTCAGTCTCCATAGTTTTCTTTCTGGATGCAGGTGGCATTTTCCATTCAAAGTTTATTGGGATGACCTTGGATCACTGAACCGCTGAGAAGAATCAAATCTGTCATAGTTGATCATCACACACATTTGCTGTTGCTCTGTACAAGGTTTTTCTGATTCTGCTTTTTTCACAGCGTTAGTTCATGTAAGTCTTTCCAGGACTTTCTAAAAATCAACCTGCTCATCATTTTTTATAGAACAATAATATTACATTACCTTCGCATACCACAACTTATTCAGCCATTCTCAATTGATGGGCATCTACTCATTTTCCAATTCTTTGACACTATAAAAAGAGATGCTACAAACATATTTTTGCATATACTGGTCCCATTCCCTCCTTTATACCTCTTTGGAATACAGACCCACTAGAGACACTGCTGGATCACAGGGTGTGCACAGTTTGATAGCCCTTTGGGTACAGTTCCAAATTGGTCTCCAGAATGGTTGGATCAGTTCACAACTCCATCAACAATGCATCAGGGTCCCAGTTTTCCCACATCCCCTCCAACATTTATCATTATCTTTTCCTGTCATCTTAGCCAATCTGAGAGAGTAGTACCTCAGAGTTGTTATAATTTACATTTTTCTAATCAATAGTGATTTAGAACATTTTTATATGACAATAGATAGATTTAATTTCATCATTTGAAAATTGTCTTTTCGTATCCTTTGACCATTTATCAATTTTCTCCTTTACTTCTCAACAGTATTTGACATCATTGACCCCCGTTCTCCTGAATGTGCTTTCATCTCTGAGTTTTCATTTTGCTGTCCCTTATAGTTTTTCCTCTTATGTATCTGACACATCATTTTCAGCCTCCTTTGTCCTACCTCCATGTGTAGTTAGATCTTAGTGCTCTGGGCTGGGCCATTTTTCCTTCTCTCTTCCCTTTCTCTTTTGAAGATCTTGTTACCTCCCATTGATCCAAGTATCTTCTCTGCAGATGACTCCCAGATTTGTCCCTCATTTCTCTCCTGAACTCTAACACTGCATTGCCAGCCTCAGCTTGGACATACCCACCTGATTGTTCTTCAGATGGAATTTATTATATTCGTCCTGAGACCTCTCTCTCTTTCTAAATTCTCTTTTCATGTTGAGGGAACCACCATCCTTTCAGTCACATGGCTTTGCAGCCTCAGAGTTATTCTCAACACTTCACTCTTCCTCTCCCCATTAAATTCTACCTTTACAAAATCTCTTATATCAGTTCCCTTCTCTCTACCGACACAGTGCCTCTGCCCTGATCATCTTATTGATCCCCCATATTCCAGTCTCTTACCCTTTCAGGTCCATTCTCCATTCAACTGTCAAACTGATATTCTTAAAGTATAGATAGATATTCTTAAAGATAGATATAGATAAAATATAGGTATAGATATAGTTTCTCTGCTCAAGAAACTCTAATTGCTCTTTCTTTATTATAAGAAAAAAAATGTAAAATCCTGTATTTGTCATCTAAGACCCTTCACTATCTGGTTCCAATCTACCTTTTGTGGCTTAATATACCTTACTCTGTTTCATACATTTTACATTCTAGGCTATTCTCCATAATTAATTTATATCTCTCAACTACATCTTCTCATAGTCTGACTCCCTTAACCTAAAATACACTCTATCTCTACCTCAGTAAATCCTAGAATGTTTTCAAGACTGAATTTAAGACCTCCTACAGGAAGAGTCTTAAGAGTTCTCAATTGCTTCTCCTCTCTCCCACCAATTACATTTTCTTTGTGTACATGTCATAGTTGCTTATCTGCATACATGTTGTTTCTTCGTGGTAGAATATAAGTGACTTGAAAGCAAGGATTATATCCCAAAATACAGAAAGATCCATCACAGAGAAGCTGTGCTGGTGACAAAATATACTCTACATAATAGTGGACCCTCTTGGACAATTTATAAAACTATTTCAGCTATAGACCGTGGAGCACTTTATGTCTGAAGTGACTCACTCTCAGTTCTGCCCAGACCTTCACCTGGACCCATGGACACCTCAGACTATCACTATGTCAGGACTTTAATGAGTCAGGTTCTGAAGATGACTTCAGATCCTCTGGGATCTCCACAGATGGAGTAGGAGGGAGGAATGGCTCAGCTCAGGATTGAACCTTTTCATCTATTTGGATGTAAAAAGACCTAATCTTTTGTTATAATATGACTTTTCAAACCTATAAGGAAGAATTGTGGGTTTTCAGAGGCATGTGAGCATTATTTTTATTGCACAGATTTTTTTTTTTTTAAGTTTCTAATGACTATATTATTACACAGATCTTTTTAGTTTCTAATAGCTATATTTTGCAGTCAAATTCTAATTTGTACCTTTAGGAATAAAAAAATGATAAGAAATCATGATTGTAGTCTTTCAGAAGAGCTGTTTTTCATACCTTTCTATTACTCTGCTTATATCAACTCCCCATTATAAACTCCTTAAAGACAGGGATTGTATCTTCTCCTTTGAATGCTTTGTAATTAATCTTGGGCCCTAACTAACTATTGGGTGATAATGGACAGAAAAAAATATTAAAGTTCATAAGAATTCTGTAATCTTCGAGGCTGTTGGTAACCTCAAAACCCATGTCTTTTTTCCCTATTTGGTGATTGAATTCTAAATTAAATTTCTTTATTTGTCACAAGTAGTCTCAGGACCTCCCGCTTGGATAGCTCTCTGAAGCATGTTCAATTGTCCTTTCAGAATGTTGGACTGGATCTTTATTCTGAACATCCTTTCTTCCCACGAAAAGTTATTTTTAGCAGGTAATTAGCCTTCACAACTCCTTTTCTCTGGTAGAAGGGGGATTTTGAGCGGTAGGTTTCAGGCAGGAGGGCAGGTTATTTGTCTTTAATTGCTTGCCTACTTAATGAAGAGTATGTTTCATTGTGCTTGGGCCCCCAAGCTCCTAAAAACTTAGGACAATTCTTTAAAATCTAATGACTCTGCACAGGGATTGTAAAGTAATGAGGCGGGTAGATTGTGGGTGTCAGACTTCATACTCAGTAGTCACAGTACATTCATTTTTAGGAACAAAGGAAGCTTCAGAGGCTATAGGTTATAGTTGGGGGGATGTTCTTAAAAAGAAAAAAAGACTTGAAAATGAATAAGAACTGGAATCTGAATTGTAAACAAATGAAAGAAAGCCAGTTAGAAGAATCAAAAGACAGAAGTATTCAGGATGAATTGGGGACTAGAGGCTGGGGAGCTTACCTTAGTACAAACAATAGTACCTTACTTTCCCAGTTGTAAGGTGCATAAATTTTAATGATCACAGACTTCTCTCTGAAATAAAGGCCTATCATTTTATCACCAGATTTCTAGTGATATTTATGGTTCTTGAGTCACAGAATGCTATAATTTCCAAAGCATTAATGATCACCCGTGGGGTAATGGAAAAGCCCATGGCAGATATGAGAATACTGCAACACATTGCATTACAAGTAAGAGTTATAAGGAGATATCAATGGTATAAAGTATATTATCATAGGAATGTATAAATTATAGAGAAGGGCTGGTCAGATGGGGAAACAAAGGTAATTGGTAAACATCGTGCGTGCTGATTCCTATCCTTAGCTATCTAGAAGAATATAGATTTTTAAAATTATTTTAAAATTCAAGAAATACTTAAGAAATACCTTGAGTGTACAAAACACTCCAGAAATACCTGATTCTCTTATTTTGGCTTTCAACTCCCTGTTTACCATTTTTGTGCTGAAAATGAGACCATTTTCAAGTCTCAAAAACTTTTTTTCATAGAGAAAAGAAGCATTATTTCATAGTTTGTTTTTTTCCCCCTGAATCAGAATTGTTTTGGTTGTGTCTTCAAATATATATTAGATACTTATTATATGTTAGGCACTATGCTGTATAAGAGACAAAGATAAAAATGAAAACATTCCTGCCCTGAACAACCAAATAAAGAATATAAACAAGTACACAGATGGGCAAATAGACGTCTTTAGCCCCTTTCAAATTTCATCCCAATCTTTCTTTAATCATTTTCTGTGGAAATTTATACTATAAGACTCTACAGATATTTGCTCTCATTTCTTTGAAATCTGGTCATCCCAAATCTAGGAGACATGACATGTGGCCAGCTTTTCTTTAACACAAATTCTAAGATGAATTGCTGCTGATTTTTCCAAGGCTCTCCTAATTTCTACTTTACCAGCAAGTTAATCCCTGCTGGCCAGAACCAGCAGAAAAACAATTCTCATTGTCACTTTGATCACTTTTTAAAGATTAATTTAAGAATTAAATTAATTAAGAAGAATTTAAGATTAATCAAAACATTTTCAGCTATTATGCTTTTGGCAAAGATAGAGCTCTAGAAGATGCAATAATTTACACTTTATTATACCACCACTAATTTATAATCTCTGTGTTAGGTTTGTCACGTTTCCCAAATTCCTTTTCTTTCCAAGTGGTCTGTAATATACTCCCATTACAACATATCACTTCAGTTTCTCCTGCTGTTAATCTTCATAAAAATCCTCACTCTCCTTGCTTCTCCTCTCTAGTTGTTGAATTTCCTTTCATGGTTCTATTTTCTTCATAAACACCTCTGCTTCCTCTTTCATGAGTCCCTTCTCACGAGATTTCAATAGGACCTACGAAGTTGAATTTTTCTAAAATTATGACTTTTATTGATAGCATTTTCCTCACTTCATCTTGTGAGGTACTACTCCTGTCTATTCTTCCTGTGCTATAGTTTTCATTTTCTATATTATATGGATCACAGAAAAGGTGACCAATATTGTCATTTTTCATTCCTTTGAAAAGGAAAACTTTCTTGATCAGATTTTTTAAAAGTTCTCTTGATCCAATTTTTAGGACTCCAGGAAAATGAATTTTTGTTGTTCATTTGTTTCAGTCATTTCCAACTCTTCATGACCCATTCTTGACAAGCTAGAGCAGTTTGCCATCTCTTTCTTGCTCATTTTACAGATGAGGAAACTGAAGGAAACAGCGTTTAAGTCACTTGCCCAGCATCACACAGCAGCTACTAGGTGTCTGAGACCAGAATTCAGGTCTTCCTGATTCCAAGATCAGTACTCTATTCATTTCACCACCTTGCTGCCATTTATATTTTTACCAAACCTCAATAGGTTCTTTCCATCCTTCAGCAAGACCATCCTTCTTAAATGTCAAGTCATGATTCAGAAATCCAAATTCTAATCTCATACTCTTATCTTCTTAGCCAGATTCACTTCCTGAGGCTAGCTTCCTTTTCAAATGCATTACCTTCAGTCAACTGATAGGAGGAAAACATGACCTTCTCAACTTTTTTTGCATTTTCCCAGGAGTTCTTATCAAATGGGGAATTTTTGTAAGTAATTTAGATAGAAAAAAATCTGGCAGGAACTGCATTTAGACCAATATTTTATTACTATATGTCACAATGAGATGAAAATTCATATAATCTGAATATTATGAGAGCCAGATCAGCTAACTTTCATAACCATGGCTAAGAAGGAAGAGATATGGGTCAACAAAAACAATATTTTTGTTTACATTAAATTTTGATTACATTAAATTAAACAGCTTTTGCATGGACAAAGTTAATGTAATTTGGATAAGGAAGAGTCAATTTGGAAAACATGACCTTTTCCTTTAGACCTTTAGCTTCTTATACAGAATTTCATAATCTCCTGTTATAGGAAGAGTAATATCCTAACTTTACTTCCATGAAGGTTGCACCAATTTTTCCATAAACAAAATTTTAAAAATTAAACAGGTTTAATTGGCTCAGGGTTCTAAAGGCTCAGGCTATTGACATCCCTTCCTTGATTGAAAAGCACAAAATAACCACAGGAATCCCCAGGTGCCTCTGAGGTGAGACTAATGGGCCAAAATGGGCAGATGTTTCAGGTTGTTCTCGTTGTCCATTCTTGTTGGATAACTTTCTGCTATGGCTAAGTAAATCTCATTTGTTAATTGTTGTGTGTGAAACGTTCATTAACTTTCATTATAATGAAATGGGAACTTCATTTCATTATAATACCCAACATTAACTCCTTGAGGCAGGTCCATCCTGGAGCATCTGCGGTCTCTATGGAGCAACCTGGACCTTATCACTCCTGTCTGGGTTGGAGGTAGGGGCAGGGTAGAAAGGACTGCTACTCTTGTGGCACAAATCAGAATTCAGAAGCCTGTCTCTCTGGATCAAAATTCATCTTTGGAGAGTTGCTTCCATACTTCAAATGACTGCTTAATTCTTCCCCACCTCGGTTCTCATGGCCAGAAATTCCCTACTTCTGACTCCCCTTCTGATAATGAAGTCCTTTGAATCTAAAATGCTCATTAGAAGTCAGACACAAAAACCATCCCTAGACCCATTCTTTATAGCCTTCCTTGTGTGAAAGCAGCAGGCTCCTGTAACTTGTGGCTCAGGTAGATTAGAGACTAAGGGATGCTCAGATATTAAGGATGCTTCATTTTCCCTTATTCCTTTGACATTATCAGTTCAGCCCATGACATTCAGGACGTCTTCCAGGACAACATCATGGGGGAAGATATCCTGAAGCTGTAATGCTTTGTCACAAAGACTGCTGGTTCTTGCTCTTTCTTTTCTCTCTCTGCAACTATCATTTGTAAGCATTTTCTCAGAAGTTGAAATTTTATCTTATATATTTTGCCTTTAGCTGTTGTCTTCCTGTCCCACACAGATCACTTCCTCTATCTCTGAATTTTCCAGAGAGCTGTAGATCAGGGATTTCATTGACACAGTCTTCAGACTTCCCTAGTATCCGATTTTAATAAAGCCCAGAACCTTAATGGAGACGGGTGTGTTTCAGTATTATTAAAAGTGAAAGAGTACCCCTAGCCTGTCCCCTCACACATGGCCCCCAGAAAGGGACTCTAGGTGAGACTCTGTGGGTTAGCACTCTCTCAGAACCATAGTTCACAAGCCTCACCACTATTGTTTTTACTTAGCCAACAAGAACATTCAAAGCAGCTCTGCAATCAAATTTAATCAAACAACTCTGCAAGCTAAATCACCAAAAAAATTGCCCTCCAAAAAATATGCAAACTTTCTCTTAGAGGACTATATCAATGAGGAAAAAAGCACACGCAGAAAAGACACAAAAAAAGGATACACATGCTAAGAAATTATTATATTTAAGGGTATGTATGTGGTCAGGGCAATTCATTCTATAAGAGTGTAGATCCCCCAATGCACCCTGATGCTGTTGTTATGCTTATATCTGCTGTTTTATGTTTCCACCCCTTCCTGGTCTTCAAGCCCCATCAGCGCATTCTGCAGTTTTTGTCTCTTTATTGCATTTTGTCTCTGCTTTCCACTAGACCTTAGATCATCTCTCTGTGGTATCAGAATATCTGTGCTGAGCATCCCTGCTGGTCTTTCAGTGTGGTATTCAGGCACGGAGAGAAAGACACTAGAATAAAATGGCCTCTGATGCCATTTGCTAGTCTTCATTTATTCAGCTCTAATATTAAAAAGTTTAGGGGACAAGAAGAGGAAAAAGATTACTGGATCAATGTGAGGTTCAGCTCAACTCTAAATTCTGCCATTCATATTTATTTCAAATGACATTTTTATCTGCAGCCATTTTCTGAATAGCGTGATTCTTATGACATACGTATGAACACAATAAAAAGCATGAAAATTCCAAATGGACACATATATGTCCATTTGTCAGTGGAATAAGTGACTTTGGCAGAATCTCCAAGGTCCTATTTAATCACTATTATTATACTTAATATTCTATTGATAATTTTCTGTTCTTTGCCTCTTCTTAATTCTAATTTTGAATAAACTATTTACATAACATTGGGAGCTCTTGAGATAAACAGTAGTTATTATTTATATTGTGATCCAGTGTGAGCAGCTATGGTATGTGAAGGGACTATTATGTGTTCTTTTATTTTCTCACTGAGATAGGATTGAATTATTTCAACTGTCTTTCAGAACCTTGTCCCAGGGGGTCTCTGTGCTGAATCGTTCTCTCCCAGAAGTGCTGGACAGTTTATAGCCACCTTTTGTGAAATACAGTTCATATTTTCCTTTTATATATTAAGTATTTGTTGTGGTTAGTTGTTCATGAGTAAACAAGAGATATCTTCCTGTTTCCTCAGAAAAGACTAAAGGCCCTGAAGTTAAAGAATGAGATAAAAGTCATCTGAGTTGATGGGAGATAAGAGAACAATTAGGAAAAGATAGATGATATTAGCTCAGCAGAAAAATTATACTGGTCAGGACAGAGACTTCTTGGAAAGCTGAGGAGTGGGAGAGATCAATTTTGATCAAGAATGGGAAAATACTTTTTTTGGGGGGGAGAACCAGGCAAAAGGACCCTTCTCTTAAGATAAATTAATCAGAAACATTCAGGCAAGACAACTGCTTCCCAAAACTGGCTCTGGATATACTTTATGTAACATTATTGACAAGTAGGTAATATTAAATTCAAGAAATCAGGATCTGTATATATTCTAGGTAACATTATTGACAAGTAGATAATATTAAATTCAAGAAACATTATTGACAAGTAGGTAGTATTAAATTCAAAAAAACTTTATTCACCTCCTCTCCCAATAAATCCATAATATATTGGACAGTCATCACTAATAGACACTAATTTGGGCTTGGAATTAAATGAAAAAGAGAACTGGCCATGAGTGGTAAAGGGTACATATTTTAAATACATTCTTCTGTTGCCTGTGAATCACATATCACAATCTTTGAAGAATCAAAATGGCAGATTACTCAAAGGATAATGGAAAGACATATATAGACAATAAGCAGCTATAGGCTAAAACCAGTGACCAATAAATCACTAGCAAGAACATGTAAAAGATATAATGAAGTGACATGATGGGAAAAGAATTGAGTGGATTATATAATGAGGGTTTGAGTTAAGAGGTAGACAGACATACTGTGTTCCACATTAGTATCCATTGAGAGACCTAAAATGATGTCTCTAATATAGTGGATAGATTTTATAAGAGATTTTGGAGAGGATATGGACTAGTGATGAAAAGGCCTAAATGCATTCAAAGCTGTTCATTGATGAGATTCCTTGGAATTGTTGTTTATAGAATTGACTTCTTTACTAATACTGCTTTTGATTTCCTCCCACACACAAACCTCTTCAACTTCATCCTTTTTTTTTTTTAAGATCCCTTAAAAATAGTTAAGGTCTTCTCCAGCACCAAAGGACACTAAATGAGAAAAGCAGTTGCACTGGGCCAAGGGTATGTAAGATTATAAATGCAGGAGGTAATGCATTTATGAAGGCAATAAAGGACTGATATACAAAGTATTTGGAGGAAGGGAATATGTTAAAGACATGGAAAAAAATCTTAAACTCTATTTACAATACCAACAGCAACTAAGAAAAATTAACTGTTGACCTATATGCCCATTTTCCCACCATAAAAGGATGAACTTTATTATTATTAATATTATTTACTTGATAATAATGTTAATCATTTAAAATTACCATTAACATATTAATAATAAAGGGGAAAAAATAAAGGAGAGCCTCCTGTAGAAGATTGTTTTTAAGCTGAGTGTTGAAGGAAATCAAGGAACCCAGTGGGTGAAGGTGAACAGGGAGAGTGTTCCAGGCATGGGGAACAGCCCCCAAAAAGGTCTAGAGGTGGAAAATGAAGGAAGGTTTGTGAGAAATAACCAAAGCACCAGCTAGTTGGATCACAGAATACATAGAGGGCAGCAGAATGGTAAGAACACTCAGGATGGTGACAGGTTGTGAGGGGCATGAAAAGCTGACAGAGGAATTTATATTTGATCTGGGATATTATGCAATAATAGCAAGCCCCTGGATATAGTGAGTAAAAGGGTGAAGTGGTCAGGCCTGTGCTTTTAAAAAGATCTCCTCCTTGATTCAGACCAGTTCCAATGATCTTGTGATGAAGAGAGTCATCTACACCCAGAGAGAAAACTGTGGGAACTGAGTGTGGACCACAACATAGTGTTTTTACTCTTTTTGTTGTTGTTTGCTTGCAATTTATTTCCTTTCTCATTTGTTTGCTTTTTAATTTGATTTTTCTTGTGCAGCAAGTATTTAAATATATATGCATATATGGGTTTAAAAATATTTTTACCATGTTTAAAATATATTAGATTACTTGCTATCTAGGGAAGGGATGGGGAAAAGGAGGAAACTGGAACACAAGGTTTTGCAAGGGCTAATGTTGAAAAATTTTCCATGCATATCTTCTAAAAATTAAAAAGCTTTAATAAAAAATTTTTTAAAATAAAAAAATCTTCTTGGTAGGATCACGGATTAGTTGAGACAGAATACTCACCATGGGGCTATTGCCTTAGTCCAGGTGGGAGGTACTATGGCAGCTGGGTAAGTGGTGAGATACATGAGACAGTAGAATTTGGCGAAACTTTGTCTGTGTACATGGGACAAGAGCAGTGAGAAAGTGAGAGTGACAATGAAGTTGTGACCCTAAGCAACTGGAAGAACGGTGTAGAGATCCCTTGTAGAGATGGGAATGCTAGGAAGCATGGCAAGATTTGGGGGGAAAGGTCATTGAGTTCTGTCTTGGACTTATTCAGAAATGTATATAATATAATATTAAATAATAACATAAAATAAGGTATTGCCATCCAGTTCAAGATGCCCAATGGAGAGCTGGTGATGTGAATAATTGGATATAAGTTCCAAAGCTTAGAAAAGAAAAATCCAAACCATTCCCTTCAGCTAATCTACTAATCAATTAATTCAAACTGATCTTCCTGCCTTCACTGCCCAATCTTCTCTGGACCTTCTCCAAATTCCAAGGTTCACCCAGTACTCGCCCTTGCCCTGATCAGAGCAGATTGCAGAGGGCTTCCCTACTGCTGGGTGTTCTGGGTCCCTTAGCTTTATCCACTGGGCTGGTAGGGACTCTAAATCAAGCAGATGTGGGATGAGTTCAGCAGGACTAGCCAAGTCCTAGAGGAATAAATAGAAACCGGCTCTCTGGGCAGGCGGGAGTCCAAGATTGGCTCAGGGAGGACTCGGGAATTCCTTACAGGGGCCAAGGATGGACTAGGGAGAGGGAGGTAGACCTAAAAGGGCACTGGCTTGGACTACATGGGCTAACTCAGGAGGGGAGGGAGTACTCTCGTGATTGTTCTGTCCCCCTGACCCTTGTCATCTGCTCTTCCCTACCAGCCTCTCATCACCAGGCCCCGCTGGCCACCAGGTCCAGCCTAGACCTGAGCATGTCACTCCCTGGCCCTAATTCCCCAAGAATCAAAAATAAATCAATTATACTGAAACACCGAATATAGCCCTTCAAAGTTTGCCTTCAGGATATCTTTCCTGACTGAATTCCTCTTTCTCCTTTTCTGTTTTTTTATGTTCTGGCCAAATTGGTCTGCTTACTTTTCTCCCAAATATCATTCTTACCTCCTGCATAACTGTTCTTCTTTTCCTACAATGGGCTCTCTACTCATCATGGTGGGGTGGAGACAAAAAAATCCTTTTTTTTTTAAACTCTCACTTCAAGGCTTTTGCTGCCTTGTCCATCTTAAAAATCTGGGCTTTTCAATCCCCATTCTGCTTTCCTTCAGGAATAAGAAAGAATGGGTTTAGTAATAGATTCAGCACAACTCAAGTAATTAATTTCCAAACTTTGTTTTTTGAGCCAGTCCTCTTTAATCTCAATACCTTCCTTCTGATTTCATCTCCTATTAATGCAGCCTATATCTTGTTTATACATAGGTGTTTGTATATTACCTCTCCCATTAGATGATGAGCTTCTGGAAAATGAGGACAGTTTTAAACTTTTCTGTATCTCCAATTTATTTAATCCAAGTTTAATTAATGTTTGTTGACTTCATCTTTTCTGGCTCTGCAGCTGAGATTGGAAGGAAGGAGAGAGCAAAGGTCATGCTTAACTGAATATTCTATGATAGAAGTAATCCCTTTTATTTAAAAAATAAAATCCCAAATTTTCTTGCATTAAGTTTAGGTCTTACGAGAAGTGAACAAGAAGGCAATTTACTATGTAATCATTACACTGCTTGTTTCTGTTTTCACATGGATAAGGATTTCAGTATGGTTATTTGGAATGATAATTTATCCCAGTTTACTTGAGTCTTGAGAGGCAATGTTGCACAAGAGATAGTAAAGTCCCACTTCTAAGACATACTGGCTGTGTGACCCTGGGCAACTCTCCAAGACTATAAGTAGAAGAAAAAGTACCAATCTTCATTAGTAGAGGGAGTTTTCTCACCCGGAAACAAATCTCTTTATCCTCTATTCATTTGGAACCCAAACCCAGGTCTCTGGGAACTTCTAAGATCAAGTAACTTCTTCTTTTTTTTTTTTTTTTAAATATTTTATTTTATTTTATAATAACTTTATATTGACAGAATCCATGCCAGGATAATTTTTTTTTTACAACATTATCCCTTGCACTCGCTTCTGTTCCGATTTTTCCCCTCCCTCCCTCCACCCCCTCCCTTAGATGGCAAGCAGTCCTATATACGTTAGATATGTTGCAGTATATCCTAGATACAATATATGTTTGCAGAACCGAACAGTTCTCTTGTTGCACAGGGAGAACTGGATTCAGAAGGTAAAAACAACTCGGAAAGAAAAACAAAAATGCAAATAGTTCACATTCATTTCCCAGTGTTCTTTCTTTGGGTGTAGCTGCTTCTGTTCATCATTTATCAATTGAAACTGAGTCTTTGTCAAAGAAATCCACTTCCATCAGAATACATCCTCATACAGTATCTGTTGAAATGTAAAGTGATCTCCTGGTTCTGCTCATTTCACTTAGCATCAGTTCATGTAAGTCTCTCCAAGCCTCTCTGTATTCATCCTGCTGGTCATTCCTTACAGAACAATAATATTCCATAACATTCATATACCACCATTTACCCAATTTTCCAATTGATGGGCATCCATTCATTTTCCAGCTTCTAGCCACTACAAACAGGGCTGCCACAAACATTTTGGCACATACAGGTCCCTTTCCCTTCGTTAGTATTTCTTTGGGATATAAGCCCAATAGAAACACTGCTGGATCAAAGGGTATGCACAGTTTGATAACTTTCTGGGCATAATTCCAGATTGCTCTCCAGAATGGTTGGATTCGTTCACAACTCCACCAACAATGCATCAGTGTCCCAGTTTTCCCGCATCCCCTCCAACATTCATAAGATCAAGTAACTTCAGCATACAACTTACTGATGGACTAGGAAGAAAAATGATTTACACAGTGAAATGGAACCAAATTCCAAAGTAAAAGAAAAGGAAGAAAATATACTTGATCCCCATTCCCAAAGGTTCCCATCAAAGTTCCTAAAAAGCCTTCAGAGCAGCCTTCCTTGGGGTAATTGCTTAAAAACTACTTCTACTGGTAGTTATGGATGTCTGCTCTCAACAGCTAGCCCTGTTAGTCCCTGGTCTTTTTGCTCAGCAACTTTCTGCTTTGCAAAGATTTCATCTTCTTTCTGTGCTCTATTCCATTCTATTTCCAAGTCCAGTAGAAAAAAAACTTCAGAACCGGATGCTTTTATTTCTTTCCCTGTGGCAGCCCCTACTCCTACAGAAAAGCCTTACCCCCTCCTAAACTCTCCCCTCACCAGTCTTTGTCTCAGGTACATACTCCCTCATAGAAGGACAATCATGTTGTCCCCCAATTGCACTTGACCTTGGGACCCTGGATCTCATGGGGAATGTAGTCCTGTCTTGAATGACATGATTCTGTTACAAGTACAACTGCTGCAGCAAAAATGAAGGAGGACTTCTGTTATTCATAAGATTTTTATAATCTGAAAAACCCAAGGCTTGAATGAAAAACCAACAAAAGCTCAGTGGAGGCCAATAATACATTTCTCAGGGGGTATTTTGAATCCCTTCTCTGCCACATGAAAAAAAAAAAAAAAACCCCAGAATATTCCAGTCAGTGACTGGAGAGCTGTCACTCCTACTTTGACACTCTTGCTTTGGTCTCCATATTAATCCACACCTGGAACAGCTTTGTAGCTAAACCATTTCTTTACTGTTTAAAACAGACTCCCATTCTATATCCTCTGGGAAACCTGCTCTGATTACATGAGCAAAGACAATAATCACTGCAAAAATAGAACAAACAACTCAATTCCCTGCTCCACTGGCTTCCCAAAACAAATGTTCAGACTAATTTAGAACACTATCAAAGAGAAAGGGTTTGTCATTTCATTGTGATTGCAAGGTCCCAAAAGGGAGATGGCTTAGACATGGTAAATTCTACAAGTTACCTAACATACTATGGACAATGAATAGAAATTAAATTAACCTATCAATAAACTGAAGGAGAAAAACAACTTTTTTTGTGACCTAGCAAAACATAACTGAACATATCTGATCTATTGAACATATCAAATTATTTGAAAACATCTGCATTTTGGCAATACTCTATACATTTTTCAAAGCCCTGTCTCCTTCATTTTTTAAATCAATGTGTATTTGAAGGAAAATTTTAATTTAATTGTACATGACTTATTCTGGTATTGCTTTTTAAAGAGTTATTTGATGATCTATCAGTCTTCTTAATGATCTGACAAGCCTTCAAAAAGGTTCAATTTGATTTTCTACTGACAAAACTAAGAAATCATATCAGGTTTCTTTTTTTAATGGGAAGGAGGAATTCATTTAATGTTTAATATTAAGCAAGTTTTGTTGATTCTTTTGGCTTTTGTATCATAGACATTTCTAGAACTAACTTCTTTCTCCTCATTCCTACATCCAAATTTAATTTGTAATAATAAATATGATTTAATAAAAGCATCCACTATAGAGAACATATCTGACAAAGTAAACAACATTCTGCCCTGAATCTCTCTCCTTTCCATGTAAGAGAGGACGAAGTTTTCATTTCTTATTGTATGGAACCAAAAAAAAAAATTGAAGGGTGGGGAACAGTGGGTGGGAAGGGAGTG
The DNA here is from genome assembly GCF_016432865.1 of Antechinus flavipes. Classification (NCBI taxonomy): domain Eukaryota; kingdom Metazoa; phylum Chordata; class Mammalia; order Dasyuromorphia; family Dasyuridae; genus Antechinus; species Antechinus flavipes. The sequence goes on along the minus strand of NC_067402.1, from coordinate 64,291,224 downwards.
ATGATAGGATTATTGGTTTGTTTTTTTAGTTTTTATTTTCAGTTCCAAATTCTCTCCCTCACTCTATCCCTTCCCCACTTATTGAGAGGGCAAGAAATACTATATGTATTATGCATCTGAAATCATGCAAAACAATTTCCACATTAGCATATACTTTTCATGAGATTACAAGCTCCTTGAGGGCAGGAACTACTGTATTTGCATTTCAAGTATCTAGTACAATTCCTTTCACATTTTCAGCGCTTAATAAATATTTAATGAATTGACCAGAATGAAATTCTTTACTTATAGAGATGGAAAACCATTGACCAGTAGGCATACAGGGGAGTGTAAGGAGCTCTGAGCCTATGGATTTTGCTTCCTGTTATGGACTTTCCTTGTTTCCCACTGCCCAAAGGGGCCCATGCTATTTAATTCTATTGAATAAGCATTTAATATGCAACCTTTAATGTTCAAGGTATTAGAGACATAAAGAAAAAATCAATCTTAGTTCTTCCAGGAGCTTATATGCTATTTGTTAGTAGCTGGACAAGAAGTCCCAACAATGCCTTATGACATCCGGAGCCTGCTTTGCGAAGCTGCGAATGGTCGCCCCTAAATTGAAGAGGCTTCCTCATATCTTAAGTATCTGGATTGATGGGAGGCAGACTGGGGGTGAGTTCTACAGAGATCTGAAGGGAATATCACTCTGGATGTACTGTCCCATGAGCACTGTGAGGATGTCAGGATGCAAGCAATGCTACTATGAGCTAATTCATCTTCACCTTTCCAGGTGTTACTCAATTCCAAGGGAGGTTCTGAGCCAGGACCCTGAAGGCACTAATGTATTCAATTACCACCCTTTCACCTCCAACCCTATAGCTAGAGCTAGTTGGCCATTTTTATTTGTAATGAGTCATTAAAGTTTCTTAAAAAAAAAAAAATCCTCCTAGTGATTCAGTAACAAAGTCAACAAGAAAATCACAGATCTTGAGGGGAGGGGTATAGAAGTATAAATAACTGGGTTTGGACTGAAATCTAGGGGTTCAACAGATCGATTACAGGATTTCTCTCATGGACTAATTACATCAAGCTATAGTGACTTTCTGACAAACTTATCTCCCTACTTTGTCTTGTTTGAAATGAATGAACAGAGTTTTTTGTGGTTGCAGTTAGAATGGTAACTAGGGAGCAGAGACTAGGACTTTGCTTATTATAGCTACATAGTCATTCAGCAGATAGAAATTATCAAGCTTAGCACCTAGTTAGTATGAATAATTCATTGAAAAAGACTTCAGGAAAGGGACCCTCATGTGTAAAAATGTTTGTGGCAGCCCTTTTTGTGGTAGCAAGAACCCGGAAACTGAGTGGATGCCCATCAGTTGGAGAATGGCTGAATAAATTATGGCATATGAATGTTATGGAATATTATTATTCTGTAAGAAATGACCAGCAGGATGATTTCAGAAAGGCCTGGGAAGACTTACATGAACTGATGCTGAGTGAAATGAGCAGAACCAGGAGATTATTATACATGGCAACAAGAAGATTATATGATGATCAGTTCTGACAGATGTGGCTCTCTTCAACGTTGAGATGATTCAGACCAGTTCCAATGATCTTGTGATGAAGAGAGCCATTTACATTCTGAGAGAGACTGTGGGAAATGAATGTGGTTCACAACATAGCATTCTCACTCTTTTTATTGTTGTTCGCTTGCATTTTATTTTCCTTCTCATTTTTTTCTTTTTGATTTGATTTTTCTTATGCAGCATGATAACTGTATAAATATGTATGCATATATTGTATTTAACATATATTTTTACCATGTTTAACATGTATTGAATTACTTGCCATCTAGAGAAAGGGGTGAGAGGAAAGGGGAGAAAAATTGGACACAAGGCTTTGCAAGGATTAATGTTTTTTTTTTTTAATTTTTATTTAATAATTACTTTATATTGACACTCGTTTCTGTTCTGATTTTTTTTTCCCTCCCTCCCTCCACCCTCTCCCCTAGATGGCAAGCAGTCCTTTATATGTTGGATATGTTGCAGTATATCCTAGATACAATATATGTTTGCAGAACCGAACAGTTCTCTTGTTGCATAGGGAGAATTGGATTCAGAAGGTATAAATAACCCGGGAAGAAAAACAAAAATGCAGATAGTTCACATTCATTTCCCAGTGTTCTTTCTTTGGGTGTAGCTGCTTCTGTTCATCATTTATCAATTGAAACTGAGTCTTTGTCAAAGAAATCCACTTCCATCAGAATACATCCTCATACAGTATCTGTTGAAGTGTAAAGTGATCTCCTGGTTCTGCTCATTTCACTTAGCATCAGTTCATGTAAGTCTCGCTAGTCCTCTCTGTATTCATCCTGCTGGTCATTTCTTACAGAACAATAATATTCCATAACATTCATATACCACAATTTACCCAGCCATTCTCCAATTGATGGGCATCCATTCATTTTCCAGTTTCTAGCCACTACAAACAGGGCTGCTACAAACATTTTGGCACATACATTTTGGTCCCTTTCCCTTCGTTAGTATTTCTTTGGGATATAAGCCCAATAGAAACACTGCTGAATCAAAGGGTATGCACAATTTGATAATTTTTTGGGCATAATTCCAGATTGCTCTCCAGAATGGTTGGATTCGTTCACAACTCCACCAACAATGCATTAGTGTCCCAGTTTTCCCGCATCCCCTCCAACATTCATCATTATTTTTTCCTGTCATCTTAGCCAATCTGACAGGTGTGTAGTGGTGTCTCAGAGTTGTCTTAATTTGCATTTCTCTGATCAATAATGATTTGGAACACTCTTTCATATGAGTGGTAATAGTTTCAATTTCATCCTCTGAAAATTGTCTGTTCATATCCTTTGACCATTTATCAATTGGAGAATGGCTTGATTTCTTATAAATTTGAGTCAGTTCTCTATATATTTTGGAAATGAGGCCTTTATCAGAACCTTTAACTGTGAAAATGTTTTCCCAGTTTGTTGCTTCCCTTCTAATCTTGTTTGCATTAGTTTTATTTGTACAAAGGCTTTTTAATTTGATTGTAATCAAAATTTTCTATTTTGTGATCAGTAATGGTCTCTAGTTCATCTTTGGTCACAAATTTCTTTCTCCTCCACAAGTCTGAGAGATAAACTATTCTATGTTCCTCTAATTTATTTATAATCTCGTTCTTTATGCCTAGGTCATAGACCCATTTTGATCTTATCTTGGTATATGGTGTTAAGTGTGGGTCCATGCCTTTTAAGTGTAAATTGAATCTCTTTTATACTCACTGTTTTTCGAGCTCATGTGCTGAGAACAGGAGCTGAAGGTCACACTTTGGTGGAATGCCATCTGGGCAGAAGTAATGAGCCAGAGATTCTCTGTCACAAGAGTTTATTACTAGAAATTGAGACTCGAGGAAGTTGACTTGTCCAAAATTATATGACTAACTTAGTGGCAGAATTCAGACTAGAACCCAGATCTCCTGATTCCAAGAATATTTCTTTTTCCACTACACTGCTATATAATTGACAGTATTAGAAATCATATCCTCTTGCTAATGGTCAAGGTATGTGATAATGAATAATGCATCAGTTCTTGCCTTATAATACTTTACAGTGTTTCATGGAAAAACTTGCAAAATAAATTCAAAATGTCTTGGAAGGTGATTAGTTATTAACTTTTCCCACTTTCTGTGCACTTTTTCTTCATTTGACTTCCAAATCAAAAGATAATGAGGCAGAGGGAGAATTGTCTTGCCTTTCCCTGAGGGGCAAAAAAAATGACAACTTGAATATGGGCACATGGCAAGCAACCTATATTCATCCATTGGAGCCTGAACATAGAGTTTCCAGACTTTCATATCCTGATTGCTTCCTTCTGCCTTCTGTTTCCTGTTCTGAGCACAGATTAGTGATTCTGAAAATATATGTCTTCAGACTTGGAGTTACTTCATAGATAATTGTAAGTTCAAGAGTTCCTTAGTTCCATGGTCCCAGATTTTTCAGTTTCTGTTGGCACTAGTTTTCCCAAAGGAGGAGATTTCCTTGACATCATGGTTCTCTGAGAAGGAGGCTTGTTGACAGAATCACCCTGTAGCCTTGCTTTGATGGCCTGTATGACTTGTCCCCTGACAACCCTTCATGATATAGATATGAGTTTTACAGACAGTGCAAGTCTGAAATGAATAGTAATCATTTATTCAGCAGCCCCACAAAATGCCTTTGCCTTTTGAGGAAAAATGATAAGAATAATGGACTATTTAGGTATTTTGTGTTTCTATATTTGTTCATTGACTCTAGAGAGACCTCTCTATCTTGGCATTTTATATATCGGAGGAAATAAAGCCTGTCTCATATAGGGAAAGGAGAAGGAAGATGAGAAAAACCAGAAAATAATTTTAAAGGATCCTAAAATTTGTTAACAACTCCCAATCACTTTGGTGATTGATAAAGAACTTCCATGGGAAATTTTCCAATATTTTGTGTCTTCATCATCAGAATCAATAATGGAGAATAGACACCATCTTTATCAAATGGAGTTCAGAAAGTCAGCAAAGATAAAAAAAAAATTCTTTCCCCAAACTAAAAATCCCTAGAGAGAGAGTCAAGAAAATGAGATTCAGCTTGGAAAAGCATTGGCTAAAATACCTGAACATTGACAGCCAGAATACAACTCAGCAGGCAGGAGAAAGTTGGGAAGCAATGGAGTCAAAAAAAAATCACAGTGATAGGTGACCCAAAATAACCCAAGCCTGAAATCCTATGGGATCCTGAAGTCAAGATTTTGCTTTGTGTCAATCCAACTCAAAAAATAATACTGCTAAAAACATTTAGGATTTTTTTTGCCAATGTGACACTGTTGAGACTTACTTGGCACTTCATTACTGGAATGAAGCAGGACAATTAGAGACCAGGCAGAGTTAATTAGGATTTAGAATAGCTGAGGAAGGGAGCACAAATTTTAATCACTCCTGACTGATTACTACAATGCTAGCAAAGGGACCACAGCGCATACTCCCCTTGGAATTTGGGATCATTTTCACAGACTGGAAAAAATGAAGTGATTAATAGACTGAAGAGAAGAACCATAAAAGAAAGAATAAATAAAAGCCAACTGACTTTTGAGTGTATATATGATAATATACAAACACAGTGTGCTCCCTTTCAAATAATTCAATAGCAGAAAGCTCATAGATTTGGAGATTATTATTTTGTCTGCAATGGTGGACAAACAACCAGATACTTTCTCTTTTATATTAAAGAAAATACAGAATAACAAAACATTTTCCCACTGAGACTTCTTAGACTTCAGTGTACTATGATACTTAATCACACTGTCTTAAAAAAATTTCATCCTTTGAGACACTGAAGCAGAATAGAAAGGCGTTAGTAGGCAGTCATTCTGTTCTGTTCCCATATGTCATTTGCTATTTGCCATTTAATGTGAATCTAGAAGAGGAGACACAGTGAATTGAGAGACAGCATGGCTTAATGGACAGAGCTCTGTCCTGGAATCAAGAAGGCCTGTATTCAAAATTTGACTCTGACACACAGTCAAATCACTCAACTTTCTAAGACCAAAGGCGACATATAAATTATTATTCTCTATGGGTAGGAAGAGTGTCCCATTTTAGGACTTCCCTACAATAATGAAATCACAGGTCCAGACCAAAAACAAATAAAAAATCCCCAGAATCTACCAAAGCAAAATCTGATATAATAAATTAAGAACAAATCTAGTCCAGAAGGGGAAAGGACACCTTTCGCAAAGGTCAGAAAAAATGTCTTTTCTATAATCTTGTCTTGCTTGACGTTGTGAGTAACCTACCTGTCAACCACACTGAACAATTAGCAGTGAATCAGGGAAAGGCAGAGGATTCAGCAAAGAAATGGGATTATAAATGAAGGATATACTTGGAAACTGTGGTCAAAGAGTTCTGTCCTGGTGAATGTTACTGGGTGCTATAGAAACACCCCACCCCACCCCCAAATTAGAGAAAGGCTCTTCATGACCCTTTGGCAGATGGATCCCATCTGGAAAATTCCTTTTCTCTATGTGACTAATCCAACCCTGCACAGCGGCAACACACGAGCAGAAAAAACTCAAATCAGAGTATAGAAGCGAAATAATTGATTTTAATTTGGCTCAGAATTCTCATCTTCTTTCCCATTCTTTGGAAACTAGTGACAGAATCTTGAAACTCTATCTGGGCTTGTTTGCTTTTATTCTCTCAAGATTTAGGTTATTGTACAATAATAATAGCTTAGTTTTTTTAAAGCTAGTTTTCAGTTAAAAACACACTTTTTATATATTTTCTCATAAAACTGTGAGATAATCCTGTGAGTTTTATTTTTAAAATATGTTTTTATTGATTTTTTTTCATTGCCTAGAATTCCCATTTCCCTCCCCCTACTTCTTCCTGAAGAGTCATCTCTTTTAAGAAAACAATTTTTTAGACGAAAAAGAGGAAGACGAGAAAAATATGTAGTGAAACTTATTGACACATACAATAATAGTATTTGCAGTGTTGCACACCTGCAGTGCCCAACCTCTGTACAGATACAGGGGGAAGTGTCTTCTCATATCTCTTCTTTGGGACCAAATATGTTCTTTATAGTTTTACAACATTCCATTTCATTCATTTTTGTTTACTTGTGGTTGTTTTTCCCATTTGCAGCTTACATGATTTTCCTGGATCTATTTATTTTGTTCTACATCAATTCACATAACACTCTTTACACTTCTCCGTGACATATATTCACCATACTTGTCATTTCTTATAGCACAATATTATTCTGTTTCATTCTCATACTACATCTTGACCAATTAATATTGGTCAACTATTAATTGGAGAATTAATTGTTCTCCAATTGATGGGCAGCTTTTTATTTCCAAGTCTTGGCTACCTGGCAAAAGTGCCACTATAAATATTTTGGTATACATGGAGTCTTTTTTTTTTTTTTTTTAATCATTGAGTTTCTGGGCTACAGAGTAATGGAAAATTTGGGTCAAAGGGTTGTTACCATTTTGTAGCTGAAGATCTTGATACCTGGGAGAACTTAAGTATTTGTTAGGAAGTAAAGTATAAAACTCAAATCGAGGCTTTTCTACTTCCAAGCCTAGTTCACTTTCTTCCACATCACATTGTCTTCTCCAGGAGTACTTAATGCATTGTTTTTATATTCAAGAATGTTTATGATATGCAGATGAGCATACTAATTATGAAACATAAAGGAAAATAAGGCTGAAAGACTACCTCAGAGGATTTGATAGTGGCGCATGCTTCCTGCCTGACAGATGGTGGACAGCAGGTGTGGAATGAGGTATACATTTTCAGACACAGACAATATGTTTCGTTTCAGTTTGACTGGTTTTTGCAGAATAAGTACTCAGTTATTAGGAATTATTCTGTGGCAGTAACAACTGCAACAAAAAAGCCAAATAATACCAGAGAGGCGTTAATTGTCATTTAATCACCTCTAGCTATGGAATGAAACAATGTTTAAGGAAGAAGGATGCACAACTGAGTAGCCTGGATTGCCCCAAACTGTTTGTTTCAAGGGAGGATTCTATAGGGTGAGGGAACTATTGAGGCATAATAGTGAAAGAAAGCAAGGAAGGGAGGGAGGGAGAGAGGGATGAGAGAGAGAAAGAGAAAGAAAGAGAGGAGGAAGGAAGGAAGGAAAAGGAAAGGAAAGAAGGAAAAAAAGAAGGAAGGAAGGAAGGAAGGAAGGAAGGAAGGAAGGAAGGAAGAAGGAAGGAAGGAAAAGGAAGGAAGGAAGGAAGGAAGGAAGGAAGGAAGGAAGGAAGGAAAGGAGGGAGGGAAAGAAAAGAAAAGAAAAGAAAAGAGGAGGAAGAGACGAGAGAGAAAGAGGAAGAAAGAGAGAGGAGGAAGGAAGGAAGGAAAAGGAAAGGAAAGAAGGAAGAAAAAAGGAGGGAAAAAAGGAAAGAAGGAAGGAAGGAAAAGAATAAAGAAGGAATAGAAAAAAGCTTCAATAAAACCTTTAGATACAGAAGGAGGGGAGTGGCATTTGTGCAAGCAGGCACTTGCTTGACAGTTACTCATCGCCTGCCCGCCGGGGAGAGCTCCAAACACAAAGGCAGATAAACAAGGACCTGCTCTTTTGTTCGGGTCCACGGGAATGCTGCGCGTGACCGGCAGATGGCAGTGGGAGACCTTCTGCAGGAGGGTCTCGCTGGCCTTGGAGATGCGTCTGGAAGCCTCAGTCCGAGCGTCCGCTGAACAAGGCCGCCGCTGGGTTCGCTTCGCGGCGCGTTTATGAGGAACGAGGGGGTCGCGGCGAAGACGTTCCCGTTAAGGCGAGGGGACCGTTCAGAAGAAGCTTCTGTTTTTCACTCGCTCCCTGAGCTCATGGTTTTCACCTTTGCTTTTCTAGTCCAAAGGAATGTTTTGAAGAGTTTGAGAAAGGCCGTCAGAATCCGGCCAGTCCGTCCAGCCGAGCGCAATGTGCATTTCATACTAACGACAAATACCCGCCGCTTTTGTCACTTTCTTCTCTACCAAATAACTCCAGACTGACTGGTCTGACATTTTCCAAGCCGGCGGCCCCAAGGAGCACTTGTTCTGCAAAAATCTGAAGTTCTCTTGAGCAGCATTCAGATTGAGGACGTTTTAAATTCCGTGTCGTATATTAGTAGCTCTTTGAACTTTCACAATTAAGTGAATATTCAGACAATGGGGCCCTTTAGATGGGTGGATAAATGTTCAAACCAAGTTTCAGGGACCAGAAATTAGATTACATATACAAGAGAGACCCCTGAAATAAATTTATAATAATAATAGCTAACATTTATTTTTAAATTTTATTTTATTATTATAGCTTTTTATTTGCAAGATATATGCATGGGTAATTTTTCAGCATTGACAGTTGCAAAACCTTCTGTTCCAGTTTTTCCCCTCCTTCCCCCCCACCCCTTCTCCCAGATGGCAGGTTGACCAATACATGTTAAATATGTTAAAGTAATCATTAAATACATGTATACATGTCCATACACTTATTTTGCTGTACAAGAAGAATTGGACTTTGAAATAGTGTACAATTAACCTGTGAAGGAAATAAAAAATGCAGGCGGACAAAAATATAGGGATTAGGAATTCTATGTAATGGTTCATAATCATCTTCCAGAGCTCTTTCGCTGGGTGTAGCTGGTTCAATTCATTACTGTTGTATTGGAACTGATTTGGATCATTTCATTGCTGAGAAGAGCCACGTCCATCAGAATTGATCTTCATATAGTCTTGTTGTCAAAGTATATAATGATCTCCTGGTCCTGCTCATTTCACTCAATATCAGTTCATGTAAGTCTCTCCAGGCCTTTCTGAAATCATCCTGCTGGTCATTTCTTACAGAACAATAATATTCCATCATATTCATATGCCACAATTTATTCAGCCATTCTCCAATTGAGGGGCATCCACTCTGTTTTTTCTGGCCACTATAAACAGGGCTGCCACAAATATTCTTGTACATACGGGTCTCTTTCCCTCCTTTAAGATCTCTTTGGAATATAAGCCCAGTAGTAACACTACAGCTAACATTTAAATAGTAGTTACTTTGTCCCATTTTACAATTATTTTCTTATTTGATCTTCACAACAATCCTACAAGGTGGGTAAGATATTATCCCTACTTTACAGATGAAGGAACTGAGGCAGACACTCACAGTCATCTAAGGTCACACAGCCAGTGAGTGTCTTACCCAGGATTTGAACCATCCAATCTAGTTCCAGTTCCTCATTTGACAGATGAAGCTGATTCTGGAAGAATGATTAAGTGACTTTCTCCAGTAGATAGTGGTGAGAACAGGTGCTTTTGACTCTAAATTCAGCATTCTTTCCACTGCATAAAGTAAGGCTAAAGTAGATGACATTAGAAGCAGGGTAAAGAATAAAAAGTTTATTGAAGGAATGAACAAATGATGTTCTTTTCTTCATTATCTTTTTCAGTAATTTATTACTTATTTAGAGACAAAAGGATGAATAATACATATTCTCTGCCATTAAGGAAGTTAGAATATAGTAGGGAAGATTTTAAAATCTTCAGCTCAGCCTCCATAACTCCAACAGGAGACAGTATGTGATAAATCTAGGTATTGTTAAGATGAGATAACTATGACTCATGGTGGACCCTGCCCTTTGTATTTCATTGTATCCTTTTGTTCTCCACACTAAGGCAAGGAACAAGTTTGGGAGGCACTCAGGAGAAAGCACCAGGCTGGGATCCCAGGTCTCCAGGCCATTATTAAGAGTTTTCACCTGACCATCAGATCACCAGCTAAATTCTCTAGTGATAACAGAGTGGTCCTTGTAAACACCTATAGCCATCGTTCCATATAAAGTAATCAGGACAAGCCTAGAAAAAGGTAAAATTTTAGTGTATAGAAATGGGACAAAGAGACATCCTACATAAATAAGTGGGAATAAATGGGGCAGTGGTGACATCTTATCAGAAGAAGGGAAGACAAAATTATTCAACTCCCATTCTGCTTTTCTTTTCCCCACTAAGAATCATCTTATAATTGGTAAGGACTGAATAAAATGATTTAGTAATAAGATACCTAGTTACTTTTAATGAGTTCAGCTTCTCATTATTAGATGATATACAATCCCAAGGTACTGAAAGAATTGGCAGATGTGATTACTAAACTGTCAGTGATTTTAGGAAAATTTTAGAAAGTGGAAGAAGTGTCACAGAATGAAATATGGACAAGTGTCTAGATTTTCAAGAAATAGTTAAGAACAGGAAAACTTGACACTGATTTCTTAAAAAATTCTAGAATGGATTGTAAGAAATATGTTGACCATAATGACATTGAAAAACTACTAACCTGAATCCAATAGATTGGGGCACAAACTTAGCCAGTTTGTCAATTGGATTCAGAATTAGAAGACCTGCTTCTGGTGAGGGGCAGCTATTTCTTATAGCTATTTGTTAAGTCCCCTCACTCCTACCATGTAAGTATAGTAAAACAATAGTAAGTAAGTAATTTATCATGTCAAGAAGGTGGCCCCTGGTGGACTTCTCTAGGGATGTATGCTTGGAAAATGTTCAACATTTTAACCAATGACTTGAATGGAAGCAGAGATGGAATGCTTATCAAATTCTCAAATGACACTAATATGAGGATCTTGCCAAATATTCTCACCAGGTTACAATAACAGGTCAAATCTGACAAGAAGAAATTTAGTAGGAAGAGGAAATAAATGAAAATTGTGGAGTGGAAGATTACAAGGAAGATAGATTCTCATGTTCCTTTCAAAAATCAATAATAATAACACCAAAAAATAATGAAAATGGCTAAAAACCAAAATAATAAAAATTACAAGGAAAATGAACCAAAAATGCCATGTAATTGAAAATATGAAAACTGAAACAAAATACAGAAGAGAATGTAGATGAAGGGGGAAAATGTAGAATACTTGAAGCAAAATTTTCTAATGTGTAAATGATAAATTTACAGGCTTTAATCAAGAATTAACACTGGTTAAGCAATGAAAAGAAATAAAGAAGAGTTTGAATTACTGTAAAATCACATGAAGAATAGAAATTGGAATTAAAGGTGCTAACAAAAATTAAGAAGAAATATGGTGACTATAAATGGGAGCCATGAAAAAATTATTAGAAACAAGTAGCAAAGAGATGTTACAGAATAGCTGGTAGCTAACACTTGGATAGCACTTTTAATGTGCCAGGCACTGTGCTAAGTACTTTATTGTATCATTTCCATCTCTATGATCTTCACAATAATCCTAGAAGGTAGATGCTATTATTATCACCATTTTACAAATGAGAAAACTGAGGCAAACAGGATTAAGTAACTTACCCAGAGTCACACAGCTCATAAGTGTTTGAGACCAGATTGAATTCAGGTCTTCCTGACTCCAAGTCCAGCACTCAATCTACTTTACCACTTCCATATCACCTTACCTTCATTCAGTAAACTCCAATGAATATCATTTTCAAGGTCAAATATAAAATTCTGGTTTTGGCATTCAAAACCCTCATAACCTAATGTCCTCCTAACTTTTCCTTACTCCCTGTTATGTACTTTTTTATCCAGAGGCACTGGCATTTTTGCTGTTCTATGAACAAAATATCTCATCTCCCTACTTGGAACATCATTTGGACTGCACCCCATACCTGGAATGCTCTCCCTCCTCAACTCTACCTTTTCTCTTCTCTGACTTCCTGTAAGTCCCAGCTAATATCCTACTTTTTATAGGAAACCTTTTCCAACTCCTCTTAATTCTACTTCCTTCCCTCTATTAATCATTTTCAACTTAATCTGCATATATCCTGTACATAGCCTGCTTTATATTTATTTGTTTACAGGTTATCTCTCCCATTAGATTGTGCCTCTTTGTATTGTCAGCACTTAGCATAGAGCATCATATATTCATATGTATTCATAAATATTGATTGACTGATGTGCTTTACAACATGGCCACAAATGTTCACATGTAAATATCTAATACATGATTCCCTTATACAACTGCTCTTCCCACAAATGTATTTGTGGAAGAAGGACCTAAGGGTTTATAATTTAATGATTCTTTTGCTATTACACTATTTCCTTAGATGCCTGTTTTGCAAACTGTCCTCTGTATAATAAAAGTAAACACTTTGGTGGGTTTTCACAAGTTATGAATTGGGGAGCACTTAGAAGCTAGGAGAGATAACAAAGGTCCATTGATGAGGATGGGTCTGATCACTACATGGAGAAATTTCAGAATGGAAATTATGTATTCTGGAAACTTTGATTACATGACTATGAGATCGTTTGCAAGAGATACAGCATGATGTGGTGGGAGGAAGATATGTTCCTGGTTCTAGAGATTTTGCCATTAATTTACTTTGTGGTATTTGGGGCAAAACCCTTGGATCTCAATTTCTTCATAAGAGTTTTGTATTCGACGACCACTCAGATCATTTATAATTCTGAATCCTATAATCCTTTGACCTTTCCATCTCTAAAATTCCATGATTGTATATGTGTATTAGAGTGATCATTCCAAAGGCTGAATAATTTCATAAATCTGATCTGATGTATTGTATACACTTACTTCTGGTATGACGATGAATAAGTCTACTTCTACTAATTCTCAATTTCTTTTCTTTTAAAAAAATAACGTCAAACAATTTTTGATGATACTGCTTTTTACTATAGTAATATCTCTGGGCTCTCTTGTTCACCTCTTTTTTTTTTAAGTCACTTGGTTGTCTTAAGTGTTTTGTTCCTCCACTTGGATTGTTCTTATTTTTCTACCTATGTAATATAATCCTTTTGTTATTTGAAATGGCACTGAATACATTAATTTATTTATGTTGTGTTGACATTGTTGTTAAATTGACACTGTCTCCCCAAGAGCAATTAATATTTTTCTAACTATTTAGAAATTTTGGAAGGAAAGCTATGGCAAATTTGGACATCATTCTAAAAAGCAGAGACATCACCTTGCTGACAAAGTTGCAGTTTTCTATATTATATTACTTGCTGTATAGAGGAAGGGAGACAGGGAGGAAGGGAGAAAAATTTGGACACAAGGTTTTGCAAAGGTGAATATTGAAAACTATTTTTTTTAAAGTTATGATTTTTCCCATAGCAATGTATAGCTGTGAGAAGTAGATTATAAGGAAAGTTGAGTTCTCCAGAATCATTGCTTTTGAATTGTGGTGCTAGAAAAGAGTTTTGAGAGTCTGTTGGACAATAAGATTAGGCCATTCATTGGAAGAAGTCAAATACTGTCTTTTGGCAAGATGAGAGTGATAGAAAAAGTCCCTGATTTGGGAATTGAAGACAAAAGGAGAAGGGGATGATAAAGGATGAGATAGATACTATCATGGAAACAATAAATATGAAGTTGGACAGATTTCAGGAGATAGTCAAGGATAGAAGAATCTGGCATTCTATGGTCCATGGGGTCATGAAGAATTGGATACAACTGAATGACTGAACAACAAAAATCACATAGATCTATCTTTATTTCAGCAAAGAATTCTTAATAGCCAGTTTAAGATAGTGCCTATGTGTGTCTTGGTATAGATTCCCAAGTGTTTTGTATATTCTATATTTATTTTGAATGGAATTTGTCTTTTCATCTCTCTCTCTCCTCTCTCTCTCTCTCTCTCTCTCTCTCTCTCTCTCTCCTCTCTCTCTCTCTTTCTCTCTCTCTCTCTTTATCTATCTATCTCTCCCCACCTCAGGAATTGTATAGATAATATATAGAAATACTTGATGATTTATGTAGATTTATTTTTCATCTTCCAAATTTAGTCAATATATTAATTATATTAGTTACTTTTAATTGACAATTTGATATCTTCTAATTAGATTATATCATCTGCAAAAATTCCCAATTTTATCTCTTTGCCTATGCTTATTCTCCCAATTTTTTTCTTTGTCTTGTATAGCTAGTATTTCTAGCACTATTGTGAATAATTGAGGCAAAAATAAACATCCATGCTTATCCCTGATCTAATTTAAAAGGAGTCCAATCTTTATATATAAAGTTTACTCTTGGTTTTAGATAGATGCTTTTTACCATGATAAGGAAAAGTTGACTTATTCATATGCTTTCTAATTTTTTTTAATGTTGGATTTGCTTTTAGATAGATACTTTTTACCATGATAAGGAAAAGTTGACTTTCTAATTTTTTTTAATGTTGGATTTGGTTAAAGATCTTTTAAAAAAAATCTGCTAATATAATCATGTGGTTATTGTTTTTGGTATTTATATGATATATTATATTTTTCATTTTTCTTATATTTAATCATTTCTGCATTCTTGTTATATATCTAAACTGGTTATAGAGTATTATCTTTTTATTATGACATTATATTCCATTTGGTAATATTTTATTTAATATTTTTATATCAATGTTTGTCAAGGATATTGTTTTATCATTTTCTATCCCTGTTTTGTCTTTCCTGGGTTAGGTCACAAGTTAAGAATTTTTATCATAGTGGGAAGAGTTCTTTCTTTTGTCTAAGTATAATGTCTTGTCTAATACATAAAATAATGACAGGCTACATGATCTCATCCTTTCCAATTTAAATCCTCTGATCTTACATACCCTTTGCCTTGATACAAAAATTTATTCATGTATATGGAATGCCCCTTTAAAAAGAACAATTATAAGACTCACCACCATGGTATATGCCCTGCCCTCTTGTATTTCCCTTACCTCTCCCCTGGCTGGGGCCAACCATCCTACCTAGGATGACTTGGTAGAGAGGTGCTCCTATTGAGATGCCCTTCTTTCTTGTCTTCCCTTTTTCCCTGGGCTTCTTGATAACTCACAGAGCTTAGAAAAGAGTCAATAACTCTATTCCTTTTGACAAGGTGCTGTATGACTAGATCTTACCAATTGCTCCAAAGGTCCTTCAGACTCCACCACTTGCCCTATCTCTAGACCCTCCAGATCTCTGGGATTGGAATCACATACAGGACCTCTGATCTTTGGCATATACTTTACCATTTCATCTTTAGGACTTCTAGACTTTTTTTTTTAATCTAGAAACAATACATATTTATCTCAATATAATAAATAATACCTTGTCTTAAAAACAACAAGAGTATGAGGTTCGGGAAATCAGGTACTGTCTTACCTTTTATATTTGTTTCCTCAGCACTTAGCCTAGTGCTTGGCAAATAGTAAGCATTTAATAAATTATATCAATACTTTTTCATTCATCTATGCATTCATTCTCTCAGAACCAAATTTTAGAAAGAAGCTTTCCTTGCTTCCCTCTTTCATATTTTTACTTTATCTCCAGCAGCACTGAGGGAACCTCTTCTTTTTGGGGTCCTCCAGTACTTTGGGAATATTGAGAGTGATTCCATAAATGACAAAATTTCAAAGTTGAAGGAAACTTCAGAGACCAACAGTCTAAATTAACCCTGAATAAAAATGCTCTCCAAAAATGGTCATCCAGCCTCCCCTTGAACTCCTATGACAGATAAGCCTATTCCATTTTGAGGTAATTTTAATACTTCTAAAAGAAGACTTTCCTGACTTAAATTTTTAGGTTCTCTTGCCCACCCTGGAAATCACTATTTATTTGTTGTATATATACCATGTATTTGTTTATTTGTAAACATGTCGATCATCCACTCCTGAAGTTCATAATTAAGCTCTTTGACATCAAAAACTGCTTTGCACCCCCACCTTTGTCTTTGTAGTCCCCTTGCCTAGCACAGAGCTTGACACATAGTAGACACTTAGGAAGTACTTGTTAACTGATTGATTAGCAAGTTTCTCCAGATATCAAGCCTAAATCTAATTCTCTGGAACTTTCACCCTTTGCTCCTAAGAGCAATAAACCCCTCCTCCACAAAAGCCTTTCAAATACTAGAAGACAGCTATAACTTCCTTCTCTTCTCCATCCACTTTAATAATCTTCATTTAGAATATTCTCCATTTCTGGCGCCTCCCTCGCTGACTCTCTGAAGGTTGTCAGGTGCCCCAAACTAAAATAAGTCTTTGGATGAGTTCTGACCAGGACCCATTGTCTTAGCTGATTCCATGCATTCCATATGGAGATCCAAGAAAGCCTTGAATCCAGGTGTGTCAGAGAGCTTGTGTAAAACAGGTAGATAGCAAATCACTTATCCTCTCCAGGACTCCTTTTCATTAGCTGTAACATGAGCTTGCTGAAATAGATGGTCTCCCAGGTCTCTTCCAGCTCTAATGATCTAGCAGTCTGTGATATTTTTGGACAAGATCCAAGGTAAGTCAACGTGCCATAGTCACAGTAAGATTTTCCTAGTATGGCTGCAAAAATCAACTATGTCAGTGGAAAATTAACTTAAACCAGATAGCAAAACTTTGTTTAAAATCTCAGAGTTTTATGGATGTTCACATTAAACAATAAGCAATTTTCAAATATGAAGAGAACGATTTTCCAACATTAACATGGTTTTTCAGATGTAAAATTCTGGAGCTTTGATTTGGGTTCTTAAATTGATGTTAAGTAGGTATGACCATCTGTCAGGAGTGTGATGAAGGAGATTCTGAAATTAAGTGAGGTCGGGCCAGATGCTTTCTAAATTTCCTTCCAAAACAAAGATTCTCTAATTTTATGTGGTTACCATAGCTAACTAGCAAAGACGAAGGTAGCCATGCTGTAGACACTCTGCCACTATTTTATTGCTGCCATCATTTCTGTGACTCTGAGACTATCGGTTTTGATAATTCCTGACTTTTCACTCAACTGACCACCTTAACACCCATTCCCACCATTATTACGGCCCAATTTTTTTTCTTTATGGAGAGAAACTATGTAGACTGAGACAGATTGACCTTGGGATTTGTGGGATTATATAAACTCAGGTCAAAAAATAGCTGGTTCTAGTCAGTTCTGTAAGCAAAATAACTGGTCCATATTTCAAGTCTAAACCAGTTTAGTTAGATTTCATTTTGAGGAAGCCTTTCTTTCAACACAGAATAATTGTTAAATACTTGATATGAAGTAGTTTTTTCCACTCTTTAAATTCCTGTCAAAGCATAAAAGCCAGCAACAGTCTTTTTAGAAGCATAAGTTTAAATTCCAAGCCTCTAAACAAAATTTTGGAAAAAAGACCTTTCTGTTTCCAATCCCTCCTCCCCCATATGTTTTCTCTTCTTTCTTCTATTAATCTGGACCTCTCTGACTCATCTGGTTCAACTTTTTTACTTTCTCTGTTCAGTTCTATGCAATGCTAAAAGCAGAATAGGATGCCATATCATTTTCTAGAGGGACTAAAGCCACTTGACTCTCTCTTTTTAATGACCTATAATTCATCTTGCATCAGACACTCATAGCTTTTCATCTATTTATCTTCTACCTAACTACTTCTATCATCCATTATCTATCAATTTATCTTTCCATCCATTCATTAACCTATTTTCCATCTCTATTCATTCAACTATCATTTATCCTAGCTATTTTTTATCTATTATCTATCTATCCCATCTATCCCATTTATCTACTCATCCATTCATTTATAAAAGTTTTTGTGCCCTTTTAAATCATTTATTAAAATATTCTTCCTTTTCTCCTTCCTTGTTTTCCTTGTAACAAAGAAAAGTCATAAACAAACCCCAACAGGAAATTAACCTTATTTGACCGCAAAGGAAACATCATATACTATGGCTATATATATCATCTGTACAAAAAAATCAAGGAGATGACTTTTCTCATTTCTTCTGTAGGACCAAGGTTAGTTTTTCCAGTTATAGAATCCTCTACTTTGCTTTAATTTTCTCTTTGCTTCATTGTAATGCTGATTTTACTTACGTCATTTTACCTCAGTTTGTTCAAGGTTTCCCATATTTCTCCAGATTCTTCATACTCATTGTTTGTGACTTACTAAGATTATATTTTATTCATGTATCCCAATTTATTTAACAAATTCTCTGAATTGATGGGCATTTAGTTTACTGCCAGATCCTCGTGTCCATAAAAAGTGCTCATGAAAATGGAATATTATTAGAAAGAATATAAGGAATTCAAAGAAATATGGGAAACTGGATAAACTGAGGCAAAATAAGCAAGTTGGGGAAATCATATATGTGATGTAAATGAAAATCACATTAAATAAGTTAAAAGCAATGTGATTATAATAAGCTAGAAAGGATCTGAGGAAATGTCTCCCTTTATTGCATCAATAGGTACTGAGTGTGGAATGTTGCATATACTGTTATATACAATTATTGTATTGGTTTTGTTGAACTGCTTCTTCCCTGTCCCCCACCTTCCTTTTCTAATCTTTGTTGTAAAGAAAAGCTTACCAGGGAAGAGAGAAGAGTAAGATATATTTAGAAATTAATGTGATATAAAAATGAAAAACATCAATAGAAATATTTTAAGTGCCTATGAATATTTTGGCATGTCTGGCTGGAGCTTTTCTTTTTGTTTCTCATAGCCTGGGAGCAGTGAATTCTCAGCTCTCTGGGTCAAAGGGTAGGAAGAATTTAGTCACTTTTCTTGCATAATTCGAAATTGTTTTTCAAATAGTTGGAAAAATCCACAGCTCTACCAAGAGTATTTTCACATGCATGTATTCCCTGCAGCCACAACAACTTTGACTATTTCTGTCTTTTGTCATGTTTGCTAAATTGCTAGTTGAGAAGTGAAATTCCAGAATTGTTTAAATTTGCATTTCGCCTATGATTGGTGATGTGGAGCAATCTGATGGTTGAAAGTTTGCAATTCATTTTTGCAGACTGTTCATATGTCCTTGACCACTTGATCTAGAGGGAAATGGCCACTTACCACTTCTTGCTTAGACTTTTGTAGGGCATCCAAGCTATTCTCCTTGCTCCCAGGTTCTGTAGTATCCAATCCGTCCTCCACAAAGCTATGAACATAATCTTTCTTAAGGCATCGATTTGACCTTTTGAAAATCCCACAACGACTCTTTATGATAAAATGCAAACTCCAGAGGTTGGTATTTAAGGTCCTAGTTATCTAAGATGACTAGATAAATAGAATGAGCAGATAATAGATAGAGAAATAGAATAGATGATAGATGGATAGATAGATAATAGATAATAAAAGGTATTTAAGGTACAGCACCAGGAAAAGAACTATTTGAGCTGAACAAAAGAGCATCTGAATGATGCTTCCCTCTGAAAGAAAGTTGGCAAGTTCTTTGAAGTAAGAAAAGGACTCAAAAGGTCAGGAGTTATGAGGTGGTCCTGACCCCAGATCTTCCCTCCATATATGTCGCATGTTCTTTGTGTTTTAAATTTAAGCCCATGCTCCCCATGGAAAACTTGTATAGGCAGAGGGGAACAGTGTGCCCCTAAGTTTGGAGCACTGCATTGTAACTATTATTCTGGGTATATTTTCTCAGTAAAGACCACCTTAATAAATACTTTTGTCAAAGCCAATTGATATCAATTCATGCATTGATATTGGGAAAAACACTAGATGGGGGCTTATGAATGACAATACTAGAAACTCCAACCCATCAGTATCACCCCAAGACCTGGATGGGTCACCTGGTCATTAACGTCTGGGAATCTAACCTTCCTAATTCTGGGAATCTAGTTCGATGGGAATTGGGAGAGTGAGCCTAGAGATTCACTTGTTTTTGCTTGTCTATGTTCCTATCATGTTTATATGGAAATAACTCAGACCAGACTACACAAATATTATTGACATGTTTGTGAATTTCTCATCCAGTAGAATGTAAGTTCCTTGATACCAAATATTATTTCATTTTAGTTTTTGTATTCTCAGTGTAGTATGTCTTTAATAAATATTAAATAAAGTTAATTTGAACAGAGACTTCCTTTCCCTATCTCCTTCCTCCTTATTTATCAGTTTCAAACCCTGCTACATGTGTTCCTTTGCGATTCATAATAAATTCTAGCTATGCTCTTTTTTCTGATCCCCCCTCTTAATATGTTCTCTGTATTGTGGAGGTGGTTAGAGTGGAATGTAGACCCCTGAGACTCTAATTATATCCTTTTCCTGCCAACTACTTGCTAGGCTGTGAGTTCCCAAATGGCTATGAGTCTTTCATGATTATAAGAATTCTTGTACTTCTTCCTCACAGAATTCTTGGGGAGAAAGTGCTTTAAAGACTTTCAAACACTATGTAAATATAAGTATATAGCAATAGCAGTCGTAGCAACAAACAACTGAAATATGAGTTATTATTATCTTTGAGAAGAAGTATGATAGAGTGAATAGTATGTTGGACTTGAAGTCTATTAAAAAAATCATTCATTAAATGCTTACTATATTACAGGTACTTTGCAAAGTTTTGGGGATATAATGCAAGGCAGAAAAAAATTGTCCTTGACCTCAAAGAGTTTACATTTAATGGAGAAAGACCACATGTAAACCGCTATTATGCAAGAAACATGCTGAGTAGATGGAAGGTAATCTCAAATGGGATGTACTGGGGAGAGGAGATGAGTTAAGAGATAATGGAAAAAGGCCTCCTGAAAAAGGTAATATTTGAACTGAAACTTGGAGAAAGCCAAAGAAACTAAGAAGTAGAAAAAGTACAGAGGGAGAACATTCCAAAATTGAAAAAAAAAAAAAAAAGACCAATAGAAAGTTGCAAAATCAATTCATAAAACAAAGTATATTAAAAATTTAAAAATTAAAACTAAAAATTAATTTTTAAAAAAGTTGCAAAGTCAGGAGAGCTGACTTTTGTCTTGCCACTGTATTTTGAGGGCTGGAGGAGAGTGAGATGGACAATTTTGCACAGCTCTGCCTCACTTAAATCCAATTCACAAACAAGTGAAGATATCAATCACCCTATTGATAACAACAAAATAAGGAGATGGAGTATTTTGTTTAAGAAATGGCAGCTAATTCTGTGTAGCTGCATCGTGGAGTTCCTCAATGGCAAAAACTTGTAAGAAAATGGAAAGATATGAAGGACCCTGATTTTTAAGGACTTTAATTGTTTAACTGGGTGATCTGGGTTCAAATTTTACTCCTACTTACTCTGGAGAGACTGTAGTACAGAGGAAAGTGTACACTCTCAAGAGTCAGAAGAACTGTGTTTCAATACTACCCCTGATATTATAGATGTTCTTGGTCAGATCATCTGTGAAGTGAGAGAATCAGACTCTGAGGTCCCTTTCCTGGTATGATGCAATATCTTAGTTCCATCCATGACAACTGACTATATAAGGTATATAGTTTATGTATTTATATATAAATCTATTTATTTATTTATTTATATTCCATTTATATATATATATGATACTTTAAAGTTTGCAAAGTGCTTTACCTATATTACAAAAATTATTTTGTAATAATTTTTATTACAATAAAATTTTATTGGGGGGGAGGGGAAAATTTGGAACACAAAGATTTTGCAAGAGTCAGTGTTGAAAAATTATCCATGTATATCCATGCATGTCTTGAAAATAAAAAAAAAATTTAAAAAAACAAAATTAGATCAACAGGCTCTGTCTCCAAAGTTTTCAATAGTAATTCAGAAATAATAACCAGAAATAATTGAAAAAGCAAAAACAAAACCGAACCTGGTCAGTTTTTGAATACTCAGGTTGAAGATTTTTTATTCCCAGATTTCACCATCACCTGACTTACAAGAACTTGAAATGGAATTTGAGTGTGATTTTCATCCATTAGTAAGTATACTTTCTCATTGTTTCTCCTCAGTGGGACTACTACTGGCTTCTGCCTGGTGACCAAAATTACAGGACACTCACTCCATTATTTAGATTGTTCTGCGTGAAGGAAACTCACCCTTTCATTCTCTCAACAAGCCAACTTGGCCCCACTGTGGGAAGTTCATTAATTTCAAATGGAAAATAAACAGCTCAGAGAAGGATGGGTGGGATTTTGTCTTCCTCTTTTTCCTGTAAATTAGAGGAAAATGTGTTTTGGCTGAAAGGAGGCTTGGCAAGAGATCCAGCCCTCGAAAGGAAAACCAGTATTAGGAGCAGATTGGTTATGGCACCTCTGAAAGCAAAACCTCCCAGTATATAACTGTAAATGGTACACGTCTGCATTTGATTTGTTCCACGTTTTTATAACAGACAGTTTGCTCTGATGCTTATGTCATAAGAGGGATTTCCATTAGACAAGTGTTCCCCAGGCAGTCGCTTATGGACCAGAAGCAGCTGGGTACTAGGTTCCATTGGCCCACCCGGCTTCTTTTTTCCTCCTACTGGCTTTTGTGATTCTCTCCTTCTGCTGCATCCAATTCTGGATCACAATATCTGAGTCAATATCAGTCAATGACTCTACTGAGGAAATGCAGAAAAGGAAAATGAAGAAATTTTACTATTCAGGATAGTAATAATAAAAATATAACTTAAAATTACCTGATGGTAAACTATATAATCTAAAGAGAAACAAATTAATTACATACAAACTAGCTATATCTACAAATGAAGACTTTTCTTACTTTCTCTCATAAAATTTTCTCTGTTTTCTTTCTCCTTTCTCATATTTATTCTTTCTTTTCTTTCCTTTTGCTTCTTTTCCATTATTTTTTTCTTTTTTCCAAATGTTTTTCTCCCTTATTCCTTATACTTATTGCCTATGTCAGCCTAATCCTGTCCCATAAATTTCATACCCTCTATAGTCTACAATAACATATATATCTGTGGGAAATAGTCCTGGCTCCTAAGTGCCATCAAAATTCTAGAGGGAAAATGAATATGAATATGAATTTGCACAGATTATGAGGCTATTATTCTTATAATAATTACCTAGAGATTTCTGTGCACGTTTTCATGACTGGGAACCTTTTATTTTTCTCTTTTGGCTATCTATGGTAGGAACAGAGACGATTCCTCAGGATAAATGGGTATGTCTCATTCAGATTATATTTGCAAATTATAAATCATACTTGAGTGGATTATTTTACATCTTATAAAGAATATATAACTTTGAGCACATTTACATTTTATAAGAATGTAAGGCCTTTAATAGCTCGTTTGCAGAAAAAACACAAAAACAGGCCAGCAGATAACAAGAGACAATGAATTTCATACCAGCACATAAGTTTCCTATTTATTTTTTCCTTACACATTTATTTGTCTGGACCAAAAACAGATACAGGGTTTTAAAGCTCATGGAACATTGAACTCCAGAGCTGTTATGCCTTGCCGGCAAAGGGGAAGATTTAGGAAATGTAATGAATGGTCACCATAAATGAGGGTGAGGTTTTTCACACTAGGGAAAAGTTGTTAAATAGGGAGGCTGAAGCCCAAATTTGCCAGTATGATACACATCCTGCCAGGGTGATAGATGGCAGGCTTCAGAACTAAGGGGAAGCTGAATTGGGGAAGCTTCTGCCAGTCCTAGTTACCCTAGGATCCTAGGAAGCAAGGTGATTGTTCTAGAGTAAGAACTTTCTGAAAAAAAGAAATATTCTAGCCAGTGATTACAGTTGAGTTTGTCCAATGAAATCAGTTTGGATGAGTCCATAGAATAATAGAATCATATACTGAAAATTGGAAGAGATCGTAGAGGTCATTAAATCCAATTCCTCATTTTATAGATGAGGAAACTGAGCTAATAAGTGTATGAAGCAAATTTCAGGTCCTAACTCCAACTCCAGCACTGACCATTATACCATGATGAAAGGTAAATGATGTCCACATAGGACAACTTTGTCAGTTATCAGAAGTCTTTTTATTTTTTCCTTTCTTTTTTAACAAATGTATTTATTTTTAAAATAAAAATATTTATTTTTACACTTTAAAATTTTTTTTGAGTTCCACTTCTTTCCCTTTTCTCTTTTCTTCTCCATGCAGAAGGCAAGTATATCAGTTATACATATGAAATAATGCAAAATATTTCCTTATTAGTAATGTTACAAAAAAAGAAAAGTGAAGAAAGTGAAAAAATTATGCTTCATTTTACACTCAGAGTT